>NW_015151024.1:98104-119048 GCF_000732505.1 Cyprinodon variegatus | reverse complement strand
GAAAATGGGGACGAAGGATGTCCTTCTGTAAACATATCACAAGAATGATTGACAATTAGGAGGACCAATTATTTTGATTATCCAACCGGAAAAAGAACATCCTCCAGTATACCTTTAATATCTGGCTATGACTCCGCAATGAAAGAGAGCAATTTAAACGACGGTACTTTGATCAAGTCTCAATCAGAAAAAAATGTTACATAACGTATAAAAGAGTAGGAGGAGAACCTGGTTTTGTGGTGATTTAAAGTAAACATCTACTGAAACAGGAAGGATTTAGATACTGGACAGTTGTGCAGTCATGATCCACTAGTGGAACTTGTTGAAAGTAAAAAAAAACTTATATATATTTTTTTGTTTTCACTTTTAAGTATAGCTAAGAGATATAGCTAAGAAGTGCAGAGGTCTCAAAAATATCAACATACAATGAAATGACCAAATTAATATTTGTCCACATTCAAAACTCTACTATTACCTCATTAAAAAATGGGCAAAACATATTTTAATTATTAAGCTGGTACTAAAGCTGCATACACATGAAAACAACATCAAGAAGCTTTCAAGCATCATGTCGGAGCTAAAGGTATGAGTTCCTGTTCATGCACACTTTCAAGTCCTCCTTCTTTTGTGTGAACCCTGCCTTTTCAAGCCTTTTGTCAGAATGTATTGTCTGGGCCAGTGATAGAAGTGGTTTTAAGGTCGTATGGGACTTTTCCCGGAGGGCATTTCTATCCAAAACCAGGGCGGTACTGTCCTGGGACAAAAAAAGGCCTATTAGAAATACGATATTCACATTGCATTTGGTACCACCATTTTTACCTATTAAAGCTATGCATTTGATTAATTGGATAATTTGTTGATCAGCATGAAAATACATGTATCATAACTTTTTTTTTAATACACAGAAAAAACTTTAATTTGAGAAACTGCATTTTATAGCTGAGAATTTTAGCCCCCATGGGAACAAAGCTTAAAAAATGAATTACTATTTGATTTCATATTGTTACTGCTGGGCTAACAGGTCAAGGAACATTCTTCCTTTCATTGCTGCTCTTCAGTAGTTCCTCAGACCCCTATCTACCATTCATACTTAACAATCCAATGCCTTAAATGCATTTACCAATGAGATGAGCTCCAGACAGAAGTTGTTTTGTTACTGTGAGGAAGACCTTGGCTTCTTGAACATGTATCATCCTTTATATGAGCTATTCTTTTTTATCCTTTTAAGGATTTTTCTTATAAACTTGAAAAACATTATAATCTATGATTTATTATTAAAAATGTATTTCTATATTTTAAGTGCATTTAAGACTTTTACACTGCATGTAACAGAAAATGTAGCCTTAATTTACATATTTTAAATACTTTCTTCCTTTTCCTAACTTCTGGGGTGGTCTGCACTGATCTCTTAACTCTGACACACCAGTCAAAACAGCACAGTCTGTGTGTGCAGGCATGTGTGTAGTTGTGAGGGTATGATTCAAAGCTCACAACACTTGAGCAAAGTTTTAACATGCCAGTATTTAGGGTTTCAACAACATTAGGAGGGGTAAGGGTAATGGGGAAACAACCACTTTGTTCAGGCAAGACTATTTCTCAATTTCTATCTGACCTTAAACCTTCATTTAAAAAAGTAATGATGAGTGGTACATTTGCTGATGTATCACTCAAAAATGTAGGATAGTGGACATTGGGGCATCAAGGTTTCTGATACAAAAATACAAATTGCATGAAAAAAGAAATTAATGCATAAATAAAAAATACTGTCGATTATTTTTTTATGATGCATTCATTAAGCACATTTTTTTTCTGTATTTGTCCTTTCATTCTCTAAAATGGTTAAATAGTGATCCCTAAAAAACTATGGTTACCATACTATTGCAGAAGGACAGCTGAAGTCAGGTAACATATTCTGCTCTTACTGGCCAATATGGACCACAGATCCTAGTAACCTTAGAACTTAAATTGGGTCCTGTTACTTAGTTGAATCATACTTGTGTCATAAAATTAACGACTTTTCACACTGTAAAGAAAAAAAATCTGAGCTTATGATAAAAAATCTATCCCAAAACAAAATAAATGTGTCTTAAAATTGAGCCAACCTTATTGTTCTGTTTCACAAAGAAGAGTCAACATACTCTGGGTGGAAAGCAAATACTCTGGGTAAACCCACTTCACTCTCTCACGTCCAGGGTTATCACATTTTTGAACAGGTGATATAAATTAGCGAATTCAACTCTGAGTCAAGGTAAACCTTTGCTAAGTGCAAGCATATAATTAGTCTTCATCAACTGGGTGCAGATAGCAGGATTCACCATGGCAACTGAAGAAAATAAAAAGCCTTGAAGTGCATATTTCTTGCTAATTGAAATAGAAATCTAAATGACAGCTCATGAAGAATATTAAAAGATCCATCTATCTATTTATTCCCGCTTCTTCCATCTGGGTTCAGGTAGGGCTGGTGCCTATCTCCAGCATTCCATGGGCAAAAGGCCCGGTACCCTCTGGACAGGTCGGCAGTTATTTGCAGATAAAACATGTGACAAAACATATTTAGCTATGTTTTGACCAGTCAACTGGTCCCCCATGAAAAAAAGGTAATACGGTAACTGTTTGAGTGCAACTGTAATATTTCTGACAGCACAACAAGCAATTTCTCCCTATTATACAAGTAAGTGCTGATGAGATAAAAACAAAGAATTACTTTTTGTTTTGTCATATGGAAAAATGTAAACTTAGATAACATAGTCATCCACAAATAGTAAGACATCTACTGATGGTTTGATCACCTTTTCTGAAATAAAGATTTCTTCGGAGTATTTCTCTTTCAACGTCTAATTTTCTCTTTAAAAGGAAACCCCATTACATTGCTGACATAAAAAACATAGCACAAACCCAGAGTTAGTTCAATTATCCCTAAAACTAGGCAGGTTTAGTTTTTACAGAGTATGATGTAATAGTAAATTAAAACTTGGTAACGGCTACCTGGCTTTCTGTAACCAGATACCCAGGGTTAATGAATACGTACCTGATAGCATATTCTTGGTTTGACTAATGCAGCTCTGTGAAACAGACATCTGGTGAGCAAGACACCCATTCTGCACTTCAGGTTTTTTAACTAGATTTCCTTCCTTGTGTTACTGCAACAAACATGCAGCATTTCCCATGTTGTTTCTCAACTTGGTTCTACTTGCAATATGGTCATTTTCTTCCTTTTTGTAAGCCTGGTGGCGTTGAAATTAATTTATTTGCTTGTTGGTTTGATTTCTTTTTCAGCAGCTAGTGTAAAGAGCCTGATTTGTTTGGTTGCGCTTTAATATCAGGTTAAATTTTCTCTTTAAAAAGGGAAAAGGTAGATATTCCTGCTGTTGTTAGAATTATAGTATTGACTTTATGGCATGGAAGACTGTATGTACAGTACAACAAAAAAAGTCAGATGAGAAACATGGCAGATGAAGCCAGTAAAACAACAACACTCAACAAAATGTAAAAGAAGGAACATGCATCAATGTTACAGTATCTGTGAATTAATAAAATGTTTTCCTTCCTTCTATGACAGTTCATGTTTTTTGTCATTTTTAAATCTGGTTTACTTTTATAATGCTTGCTTTTTTTATATTGTACTAATGCTGCCTCCCATTAGTGATTTGGAAATATGTACTTGAGCGTCTGACTGTTTACTTTCTATTTATTAGCTCTTTGTCACAGGATTATTTCTAAGTGTGCCTATTGTACATAATTAATGACAGCAAGGGTGCTGCATAGTGAGGTTAACATGCCCGCTTCACATTCATTTGGACATAGTTTGATCCAAAAAATGTATACTGTATATAAAATCTAATTAAATCATTTAAACGCATACAGTCATATTTAAATCTAAGAGTTTTTGTTTTCCAAATCAAATTTGTTTCGTTTTTATTGCAGTAAAGTATACTATGTTTAAATCTGAAACAGCTTTGTAGAGGTAAGGTAGACAGTCTTGGATTCAAAGCCCTGGTCAAGACTTGTTTGGATGGAGTTTCCAACATCAGTTTGTCAAGCTGTTTAGACCATCTGAAGATGACAGCCCAATGTTCGATAGCATGTTCTGATTGATTGGGTTCAGAAAATCATTGGATATCTTTATTTGTTTTTGTTTTTGTTTTGTTTTTCAAAGTAGATAAAGACAGTGAAAAAGAACCTTCCTGTTTTAACAGGAATAGACCAAACGGATAATCAGATACTAGAGTGGCTATTGGCTTGGAATGGGGGGTGACAAACAGAGAGGACAGATAAAAAAAAATAAAAGCACCACAGCAGATAATCAACGCCCGATCTACAACTAAAGTACTTTCCTGCAGGAAAAGGTCAGGAAATGTAATTCAACAATCATATTTTTTTTAAGATGGGAGATCTTACTTTGTATGAACTACGAATCAATTTTTATAATTGAAAATGTATGAAAATTACTTTTCATTAACAATGTATAATTATAAGATAAAGAAAAGATGTAGTGACAAAAACACCACATGTTCTTTTCAATTAAAAGTAAATAAAAGTGTTCTTAATCAATCTGTTGACTTTTTTTCTTTTTATCTGGCATTGGGTTAGTACTCTTCTTATGGAATTTGGAAATATAAACTTCTATTTGAATAGATAAATCACCATAGGAAAAAATATTGCAATATCAATAATGTATCATAGAAAACAGGATTTGATGTCCTAATCTGTATTTTGGATCATTTCCAGCGCACCTGGCAGGGCTCAAACAAACACACAAACAGGATCCTCAAAGACTTACAGAAACAAATTGGCAGCAGGGATCACCAAACAGTTGTGTAAAGCTTGGCTCAGTCACTTCCCTCGAATACAACTTTCTGTGGTTAGTGTTTTCTCTCCTCTACTGAATGGAAGAAAGAAAAGGGAGGCTCAGAGTCGGAATAGAGACAGAGAAAATATGGTCTAGATAGGAACTAGGAGATTTGAACAGATAAAAGGTGGTCAAAAATCAAAGGTCTTGGTGAAAGACAAAGATAATGGGGTGGAGAATACATGAGCGGATAAAAGTAAAAGGAAAGATGTATTTTTTTTCTCATTTGTTGACATTGTGTCAGCTGTGACTTTTGAGTAAAAAAAAAAAAAACTCCAGATTTGTTTGCTCTGTGAGAAAACTAGCCGGTGCTACGCCCTGAGTCGGCGTTATGTTCTCACAGACACACACGCACAAATTTGCTCATGTTGAGAAAAACAACGTATGGGACAGGTTGGCTCTTGTAGCAGGGACACAGTTTGCAGAGCAGGGAGAGGGAGAAGCATTAGGTTGATCCAAGGCGTGTCTCACATTCACTTACCTGGTCAGGTAGGCAGGGTTAGAGGGGGAGAAGCTGGCGGCTTTAGGAAATCTTAGTAAAGTATGCATTTCTATCCAACAGGTGCTCTTTTCATCCCTTAAACTACTGTTTGGATTGTGTGTATATTTGCTGAGCAGTAACATATAATGTAAGAGTTTAGAAATGATTAATGACAAAAAAGAAATTTCACTCTTGCTTGGGGGAATTTAGTTTAGTAAAGGAAGAAATAAGGATAAATGGGGTTAAAACCTATTAAATCTATTGCCAAAATTTTGCTTCAAACTTATGACACGCTGTTGCTCATACATTCAAAATGTTACGGTTTTTTTAATTCATCTTTCTGTTTTAGCTTGGTAATATCATAGAAGATTTAAGTTTCTCTGAACAGAGTATTGCTAAACACAGTTAATATGAATACTTTGCTCTGTAGAGAATGTATGCTTTTTTTGATACCTCAAATAGCCCAGAGGTTCATATTTAATTGTTGACAATTCAAAAAGAAATAGAGGTGTAGAATTAACTTTGTATTACTGTAAGTTCTGCAGGCTATCTTAAAACTGTTTGTTTGAATCATTGGACCAAACTCTGACTCATTAGCCCCAAGCCATCTCTTGCAGCTGTAAATCTTGCTCTCTATGATCCACCTCATCTTCTACTATATCTCAGGGAAAAAATTCCCCCAAACTAAATATAATTATCTAACTAATTATGTTTACTAAAGCCAACTGAATCATTAAAACTTGCCAGCTGGTATCAATCCTTATTGTTTAACATGATTACCCATCTAATATTAATGCAGTGAAATCAGTGATGTCCATGCTGACTATACATAATAATAATAATTATAAATAATAATAATTTGCAGTACAAATTATCAGCACATTTTTGTAAAATACCAAATGCATTCATTCATGAAATACAAATTCCATAATACTATGGAAATTCATAGTATAATTATCCACTATATATCCACTATATATTCCAAGAAGCATGATTGGTCACAGCAAAGATTAAAATAAATCTATGCTCATACTACTGTAATGCCAAACAAAGTAATACAAAAAATAATTCATAAGAACAGTAAGTAGGAACATATCGTCTTGGAAATTATCAAGAAGTTGATGTTGTTTGCTAGCCCTTCTGTTACGCTGCAACTGCATATCTGATACCATTAATTTAAAGGTAAAACAAAGCTCAATTAATCTAGATGAAAAAAGACAAAACATCAGGGCAACATGCGTGAGTGTGTGGGGCCTCAGCACTGAACAAAGACCTTTTGCCAATCTGCGGACAATAGACTGCTAAAAAAGTGACTGGTTTTAAATGTTGTTCTTTTTTTATTGTTTTCTTTTTTACAGACTTGTTATACATATCAATATCGGCATACTGCTTGCTTTTGTTACATAATATCATATGCAGAAATTTTTGATAATGTTGGAAAGCAATAACATCACTGAGAAGGATGGTAAACCTTTTCACAAAGCCATTATATTAACCAGTATATACTACTTAGACCAGTTATAAGAAACACTAGCAAAGCACAAATGACTCAATACACAACACTAACGTAAAACCCAGGTGTGCTCCTTTCACAAGTGCTGCTCCTTACCTATGTCAGGAGCTGTAGGAAGGGCCGCAGCTCTTCCTGAGTGTTAACCTACTATGGTAACGTCAAGCCTACCACTGAGCCTCTCTATGATCTCCTCCCTTGTCTCATGTTTTTTGTATGCCAAGGTTTACCTGAGCTTGAGCTCTTTTTTGGAACTTAGCCTCTTCTCCTTTGAGCTCCAATTTCTAGTCTGAATGTTACAGCAGGAGCAGGACCAGCAAGACCAGCAGGAGCCTTTACTACTCTTTGGATGAAACCAATTCAAACTCTCATCACCATTTAACAACTCCCAACACAATCAGTCCTTCCTGTCAGGTCTTCTTCACATCTACTGAAGGCCAAGCTTCTTTATCATACAGCTTATCTCCAGGTCTCTAGATCTCTATTTATCTGTCTTAGCCCCCAAATCCCCCCTCAGGAAAGTAACTCTCAGGAGACCCTGAGTTCAGTTAAAGAAAGTATAATAGCTGTGTCTGAACATGTACCCCTAAATCCCTCAATCACTATATGGAGCATGGTAAACATAGTGGACTTTATAGTGAACTCAGGTAACTGACCGTTCAGAGAGATGATCACTACTTTTCTCTCCACGTTGGCCATGTAACTTCACCTCAGCGCACGGTGCCTGTGCCATCTTTGTTTTTTTCTCGCCACCACAACAAACCCCACAATGCTCTGGAAGAGAGCTCTCGAAAAGCATCACCATGATCATGGATATACAATACTTTTTAAGATGCTTTGTAGGAAATTTTGAGTCCACTTCTTTTTCATCCACTAAATGTTCGGACACTCATCCAAAATGGCGTAACTCCTAAAGTGCCTTAAACAGTGATTAGGGCAGTCATGTGACCAATGGGGAGCAAAAAGTAATGATCATCTGTCCAAACGGTCAGTTAAATGAGTTCACTAAGTCCACTATATAGCCCATGCTCTATATAGTGAACAAGAGATTTAGGGATTAGGGCGCATGTTTTTACCGGCTATTAAACTTTCTTTAACTGAGCTCAGTGCCTCCCAAGAGTTACCTTCTCTGTTTGCATCAAGTCTAAAAAAAATCATGTGACAAGATGGTTTCTTGTTTGTCAAATGTGTTTGTCTAATCACAAATACAATTAATGAATTCAGCTTGCAGCTAAGGCTGTCATATTCATTGTACTTTTAGGCCACCTGTTCCAAATCTGTGACATAATTTAGGGTGCTTGTTCAATCTTCTGCTAAGCTTCCTCTGCATATATGTTTCTGTCTAGTTTGTGTCTGACTTTTTAAATTGCTTACTTACAGACCTACAGATATGATTCCCATCAGTAACACACTGCGACAAATTACTGTATACTGAGAATGTGTATGTTGCATGACAGGCAGTTAAATTTATTTTTAGGACAAGGATATGTCAGGGATTTCTGTTTCATGTGGGTAATTAGATTAGCTAGCTCTACACATGCTGAATTTTTCTGTTTGTAAGAAGCTGTTTAACATCCTTTAACCCGCTAATAAGCTTCCACATATCATTAACAGCATTTGAGAAGCATTAAAACACTGATCTGTTGGTTTCTCCTTGCAGCAAACGGAGCTGTCATTAGTTTAATGCAGTACTCGTCTTTCTGACATTAGCATTGAACTCGTTTTTTTAAATGTTGTTAATCCCTTCCCCTGACATGTACATAACCTGCCTTTACAAACAAATTTTCAGAGGAAAACACATGCATGTTAGAGAGGTTAGGGGTAGATTGGGTGAATTTATCCACAATTTCTGCATATTTCTCTGTAAAGAAGAAAATGGCCTTACATTAGAAATGATTAAGGATAAGAAATATATTATTACTTCTATTTAGCTCAAAATTATTTCAATTGGTGAAAATATTTTATAATCATGTTTTTTAAAGCCATTTAAAGTAAACTATACATATATATGTATATGTCTATATACATACACACACATATTTATATGTATATATATATATAAATACAACAATTTTCTTAAGCCACGTTGAGCAACTTATGACTCTTTTTAAAGCTTAAAAATCACATTGTGTGACCTATAAACTAAACTAAACTAAAAAAAAAAAAAAGAGCAGTTGTGGCAACTGTGCAGGTTAGTTACTAAAAGTGCCCCTTCATCTCAGCCTTATATTACAGCTCACTGATTGTGGAAAGTGGGTGTGTGGTTTACTGGGTTGGCGCAGCGCAGTCAAAGTAGGTGTTTCCTGGAGGGGGCAGGTTAGAACTGACTTATATAAAATGGAAGCTGGATCTGCTACAGCAAACTGAGATGTATGAAGGGCTGGGAAGCACAAAATTATAAAAGATATAATAAAACTAAAAGTAAATAACAGCCTGAGGATAATTTAAAGTCTTAAATCAATGCATCTTATATTTCAACCTGTATGCTGGTGTAGGCAGAATTACTTCAACTCTAAATTTAGGTTTTAATCTTCATATAAATTTCCCTTCCACTTCCTTTTCACAGCTTCAACAGGCTTTTACTGAAAAAAAAATCTTGATGTGTTTTGATATATTGTACGTACAGCATGTTTTGTTATTCCGAGTGCTCTCCCTCTCTCTCTCTACTTTAGATATGAACATATGGAAGGGCAGTGTGAATGCATGAGAAGAAAAATGGTAGAAGGGGAGTGCCCAGTTTGCTATCTGTCATGCAGAGGGATATATTTATCACTGTCGCTTTCCCCCCCAAAAAAAAGAAAAAAAAAAAAAAAGAATCTCTCTCTGGAAGCTGTTATTTGGCTCCCGCCAGGCAATTGCTACACAGAAATACATTAGGCCTGGTTTGGTTTGTTTTGGTTGTTTGGAAATGCTACAATTATGAGATACAGGGGGCTTCAACACGGTCAGTTTGTTGGTTGTTTTTTTGCATAGCAAAACTAATGTTGCTATATCGTGCTTTTGCCATCTTCATCCAAAGTTTTGTTTTCTTCTCCCAAATCTTAACCTTTTATACTGACTCCTCATTTAAGTAAAATTGTTTAAGACAGAATACTTGCACAACACTGGAGCATACTGCTCTAGGAATATTATACTGGCCTCTAAAGATTTCTGCCGTTTTAAAACACCTTAAGTATCATAAATATATCAAGGTTAATATGTGAACATTTTTAGCATCTTTATGCCTTTCTCTCACTCTGCTGCCAGAGTTGCATAACATTTTTGATGACAGAGAAACCTTTTGTTATTAAAACTGATTAATGAATACATAACCAGTGATAGCCATTATCGTATTGTTTATCATCATAAGCAACTTTTTTAAAATTATGCTGACAGTAATATATTCACATTTATAATGAATGTAATCTTTGGATTGTATACTTTTAATAGTTTATCCACTGTTTAAAGGATCACAGTATCAATACACTTCAATAAATTAAAAAACATATGGTGATTGTCAGTAGTGCCATGATCAAAAAAATACACCTCTTTACAGCATCTAGCTGTTGTCCTAAACAAGCCCATTCCACCATAGGTATTCTTATAGAGATCCTTCTCAAAATATTAGCTTATGTGGTGGAGTTCATTATATTCCATAATGTAATGATAAAACTTTAACATTCATATACTTTAGATTCATTGCACACTAATTTAAATATTTCAGGTCTTTTATTGTCTTAATATGGTTGATTTTGGCATACAGCTCATAAAAAGCCCAAAATTCCTATCACAAAATTAGCATATTTCATACGATAAAAGAAAAGTGTTCTTAATACAAAAAAAGTCAACCTTCAAATAATTATGTACAGTTATGCACTCAATACTTGGTCAGGAATCCTTTTGCAGATATGACTGCTTCAATGCGGCGTGGCATGGAGGCAATCAGCCTGTGGCACTGCTGAGGTGTTATGGAGGCCCAGGATGCTTCCATAGCGGCCTTTAGCTCATCCAGAGTGTTGAGTCTTGCATGTCTCAACTTTCTCTTCACAATATCCCACAGATTCTCTATGGGGTTCAGGTCAGGAGAGTTGGCCGGCCAATTGAGCACAGTGATACAATGGTCAGTAAACCATTTACCAAAGGTTGTGGCACTGTGAGCAGGTGCCAAAACCAGTTTCATCACTACATTATGGAAAATAACAAACTTTATCACAATATCCTGATATTTTGAGAAAGACCTGTAGTAGCAGTATCAGCGTTTGTAGAGTTGCTCATGCAGTGATATGCATTCATAAACTCACTTTACCCTGAAAACATCTGTGACAAAAACCTGGGCAGCTGGGACTCAAACGACAAGTCGGAGTCCTACCTGTTTTGAGTTTTGTTCAGCAAACTCTGAGTTTCCTCTGTCTCTGCTCTCCTTACAGCCTTGTTTTATTTCCTGATTTAGCCAGGAGATTTTTTTTTTCATAGATTTTTGGAATAAAAAAAGTAATTCACTATGTCCGTTGGACACATTAGGATTTAAAAAGAAATTATTGCATGTCCATTTGAAAAGGCTCAAAGAATGATCGGCATTTTTTAACAGATAATTAAATATTTATTGGGAGAAGA
Source organism: Cyprinodon variegatus (assembly GCF_000732505.1). Classification (NCBI taxonomy): domain Eukaryota; kingdom Metazoa; phylum Chordata; class Actinopteri; order Cyprinodontiformes; family Cyprinodontidae; genus Cyprinodon; species Cyprinodon variegatus. The sequence goes on along the minus strand of NW_015151024.1, from coordinate 107,615 downwards.
TTCTGTAACTCAGTTGACAGATTATGAGATTAATTTATTATTAGTATGTTTAATATGAGTGACATGCAGATCATTTTAATTTTAATTATTTATTTTTATAGAACATTAAGAACCACTGATATTATTTTCAGATTACACATGCATAGATTAATAAATTCAGTGGGAGTAAATTACATCAATTACCGTATGGTTAGGATTAGGGTTCCCTCGATGAGGTGATCCCAACCTACTGCCTACTGGCACAATCTGAAAAAAAAAATTGGATCTGTGTTGTTCAGGCTGTCATGAAAAGGTCAAATAAAGGTCACATATGAGCAAATTGGATCGCTTCAGGCTGCTGTGTGAAGTCTAACCTTAGTATTTAATGTATAATGGAAGAGAGAATCAAACTGAGGAGGGACCCATGAGATGATGAACAGATTCTATCTATTAGAACAAAGTTGCAGTCGCCACAACAGACTATGGCAAGCTGTGTTCATATGTATTAGTTTGACTGAATATGTATTCCTGATATCTGAAAAAGTTTTTTTCCTTGTCAAAATGACCATTTCAAACTTAGGATAATTATTACTGATGATCTATAAGTTTATTACACCTTAATATTAGCTGCCTGTTGCATGTCAGAACTGATGTTTTCCCCTGTAGTTTATCTAATTAGGCCAGTTCCTCGGTCCGGCTATGTACACTTATAATCTTCATTTTGTACATGGCTAAGATTAGGGAATGGAATGAAAGTGGTGTCCTTCATTTAAGAACTAAGTGTAATATTTTGATAAGGCTGGAGCCATGAAGGCCTCCTCATCTTCAAAAATGTATGATGTGGTAGACGGAAGTTTTATAAAATGCTTCTGTAAATGTTAATTGTGGCCACTTCCCCAGAGGTGAGCCTGGTCGGTTAGCAGCTGCCTTCTGTAAACCTAAACAACTTCTGATCTGAGTAAGATTACAATTTCTATCAAAATCTGTTGTCATGTCTCATGGTTATTCAATACATAGATTTTATGAAGTGTTATTTAAAGAGTTTGTCCCGAGTTATCTCTTTTCAGGAAAAGATCTGGAGAGAGAGGGCTTGAAGGTGTGGACACATAGCCTACCTTTAACAAAACAAAAAGACATTCTTCATATGCAGAATAAGTATTCTGGATGTCTAGAAATTGATTTGAAATCTCTGTAATACTGGTGAGCTTTTGTATTATTTTCACTATGAAGAAATGTATTTCACATATCATAAATACATATTCAGTCAAGCTGATAAATGTCAAAACGGCCACTTAAAATTTGTAAACTTTTCTTGGTATATAAAACTTAATTCTTCCAAGTATAATTTTGTTTTGCTTTTTAATTTCTGAAATTAAGTTTATGCTGCAAAAATGAAATTTATAAAATGTGTTATTACAGTTCAGTCTAGGAGCGTTATTTTGATTAGGGAGAATCTTATTTTAATGATTTACAAATGGAACAACAGAAAGGAGAAGGCTTTAAATAAATATAAAAACAGCCTGGCATAGCGGACAACATATAAATTTATCTATTAAGTCGATCAGCAATCTTCCCTTTCGCCATCTTCATTTCCTTTGTGGTTGTGGCACTGTTTCTCAATTTTTTAAACACATTCTCCATTTTTCTTTGTAATTTCTTCATTAAAATCTCTAGTTTCAGTGGGGTGAAATAGGCACTTTCTGTTTTATTTTTGGCTGCTTTGCACATTTTACAAAGCCTGAACTTTATTCTTATCCACAGTGATAATAAGATTAAGAAAGCTAATTACTGCTAAGATATTAAATGCTTATAATCTCTCATCAGATCCACATTCTCAAAACTCTTACATTCTCTTTGATTTCCAGTAATCTTGATTAAGATATTTCTATTCCTAGTACCATTTAGAGTTATTTAAACAGAAAATCTAGGCCTCAACCCAAATCTCTGATCCTCCTGCAGTATGCAGTGGAAAAATAAAACCTAAGAAGAACATTAAAGAAAAATAATTCATCAGTATGAATCCAAATCTGAGTCTGATCTAACCTAAGCATTGGATTTGTTTTCATAAAAACCTATGTTTTATTAAAAAAAAACTGCAGTTCACAGAGCATTCAGTATGAATACTCTGTGAACTGAAGTCAGGGAGCAGTTCTCTAATCCTCTCTTCCTGCAGAGCAGGCAGATGGTTATGACAAATAAAAGGGTGCAACAGGAGTGTCAAAGTGTGGGTATGTGTTTGACAGAAAGCATGTTCATGTGTGTCCATTTCAAAGGCTCCTCTCAAACAGACCTCTTCTTTAATTCTGCAGCCCAGCAGGACACATTCTGTGACACACACTTACACAGAAATAACCCAGAAGAAGCTAACCAAGTGAGGGGAGCAGGTCTCTGTGTGAACATTATGTCTCTCTTCAGGCTGGCGGCAGCTTCAGGGTCTCAGGGTTCAAAAACTGACATGCTGATATTTGACTTTTGATCAATAACATAATTTTTTTGTTAACCATCATGACTGATCATTCCAGCAGGTCTGGTTCAGCAAATCACAAGTTTGTATAGAGACATTATTCAGGCATTTGTGGTATGTTTAAATTCATCTGAGTGCCATCAAGCTTTGAGTGCCAGCTATATAGAAAATCTATATAAAAAGAAAAGATAAAAAGTCTTGCCACTACAGAAAATCAAACATAATCTCTGTCAATTCAAGTGTTTAAACTATTTTTAAGGTCTGTTTTAACAACAAACTATAGAACAGATCTGTAGATGGATAAAATTGTGTGAAAACCTGGACAGTACAGAAAGATATTCTAACTTTCTATAATACGACGAGTTTATGAGCAGACAACTGCACTCCCTACTGAGCCACAGCAGCCTCTTTTTGTTTTAATAATGAGATAAGAAATAATAATTGTCAGGGTTTGGTTGAGGTTTTGAAGGCCCAAATGTAGAGGTGGGGAGGCAGAGGTGAGTTCTTGTAGTTTTAATGGAGTATTCACAAGCAACTGATGCAGGAATCCAATAATCCAACATAAAAATGTAAAACAAACCAGAACCATGGAGACATGTTGGAAAACATGCACGAGGAGCCAGGGAAAGACGGGGAAATACGAGGAACCAGCACTGAGGAACTGCACAGGGAGAGTTTATATGGGAGACTGAAAAGAGACAGGACTAATGAACTGATTGGGAGCAGGTGTGAACAGAGGATTCTAGCAGGAAGCTAGAGAAAAGGAGACCAACACAAGAGGGCAACAGAGGGCAACAAAGAAAAAACCGAAGAACTCAAATACATCCAGAAAACACAACAAAATAGGAAATAAACCAATAAAACTAGAAAACAAGGATCAAAGTAAAACTGAATACTCAAAAGAAAACTTGACAGAACCAAGACCGTAACAATAATGACCTATAAGCCAATACAATTTCAAGATTATTCTCTATGTCAATAAAAAATAAAAATACTTTGAGTATAAAAAGGTCTTCAGTTTTCTTGAACCTTTTCCACATTTTATATTATAGATGATGTAAAAAATAACCACTGTATTTTGAAGTAAATTACAAACCAGCTACCAGTGAAGCGTATTTGTTTGGTGAAGCGAGTAGGATACAAGATTTTCCGTTGTTTATTTAAACTTAAAATGTGTGGCATATATACATACAGCAAAATATTCACGTTTACCTTTTACTTAATTTTGTTTGTATGCTTGCAAAGGATAAAAAATAGCATTAAATCAAATACATTTACAACCACCAAACTAGATCTGGAAGTGTTGTTTCATAAAGAATGACAAACATTCTAGCCTGGAATATCTTTAGGGCACTGTTGTTCTTCAAGACAGCAAAAGGGATTTGGGAAAGCAGTGTTTTTTTTTTTTTTTTTTTTTTTTGTAGGAACACTGCCTGTGTAGAGCATAGGAAGGCCTTAGTGTGTAATTGATTATTTCCATTATAGTTACACCAGCTTTCATTATTTACTTATGTTAGAAGATCACTTTTAAGAAGAATCTTTTTCATTTATTTTGATTAATAATGCATTGTTACCTATTGGCTTTCTTTAAAATATAACTGGTGTTATGCTCTAATAATGACTCAGTTCTGTTATGATATTGTACTTGGAAACGTCTGCCATGACATTAAAGTCAACATTTCCTGATTAACACAAAAGAACGTACTGAATTCCCGAGTTCACTTCTCACTCCTGCACAAACACAACATACAGACACACACTAGAGCAGACACAAATATAGGCTTAGGCAGATGTAGGCACAGGCAAACATACACTGAGCAGCTGTTTAAACTCTCCATAGAGAATTCTCTTTGCTGAATGATGGGCATGAGGCAAACAGGGGCAAAAACAAATAAGCATCAACAAAGAGAGAGACATATAGAATTAAGGCTAAAAATATAGGAAATTAATAAAGAAAAATGTGTTTGTAAGCTCTCTGTTAAGAAATAGACAATTTACAGTAAACCTGGGAAACTGGATTGTGAGAAATTACAAATAAGCTAATTTCAAACATTTTTATTCATTAGCAAAGGGACATGTTACTTTAAAAACATCATGCATTGATCTGTTTTTTTCCAAACTACTTTAATGCCTTGGACAGAAATAAATTAAAGCCTTGCGAATTTTATGTTTCAATGTTTCGAGATTTTGCTTCAAATAAAAGACATTCAGACACACGTGTGTCTGATAGGAAATAAAACAGGTATTTTCCATTAGAATAAAGAGAAAATTAATTAGTTGTTTTATAGTTTGATAAAGATTAGCATACAAAAAATTATTAATGATTCAAAATTATTAATAAAAAATAGTATTATAGCAATAAACCCCTCCTAGATTTTCTGATCGATCTTGCATCTTTTCAACTTTTGTCTTTGACAGCCTGTCATTTGTAACCCCGGAGTCTTTAAGTTGAAAGGGTTCTAATTAAAGAATGAGAAGCATTAATTTCCAAAGAATTGTATATTTATAGGGAAAGGGTTCTCAGATATAGATGCCTTTTAGTATTCCGAAAGTTATCTTTATGAGCGCTACCATCTTACCTCACAATCAAGCACATACATCTAAAACCTTATCTGTCCAAACATTTGCAGCATTAAACAGACTTTTAAAAGGTATTTAATAGAAATTGATATCGATGAGAGAACACTGAGATGACTGATAACAGCATTATAGAAAACAAATGCACAATCAAACATATTGCAGTATTTACTGTATCATGAAAGACATAATCAAAAGGAGGAGGAACCCCTTGAGATGATGCACAGGTCCTACCAACGTCTTATTCTTCATCTTCACCTGCTGACAGGTGTGCTTCTTTCCCCTGGGATTTCACATGAATACAGTGATCCACTACCATTCAACGAATTAACTGTTTCCCCTCCATAATGCTATCGTGGTCACAACAGGCTATGGAATGCCACTTTGAAATTAATACATTTTTGTAAATGGGTATTTCTGATATTTGAAATATAATAGTTCCTTTGTCAAAATAAATGGTTTTGAATGAAATTAGATTCTTTATACATAGAATAAACACTCTGGATGTCTAAAAAGAAATTTCGGATCTCCATATTCCTGTTGTTACTGGTCATAATTTGTATTCTTTTTAATTGGGAACAAATGTATTTCAGATATCAGAAATGCATATTCAGTCAAGCTGACAAATGTCAAAACAGTCATTTAAAATGTGTAAACATTCCTAGGTTTAAAAACGTAATTCTTACAAGTGTTGTTTTGTCTTTCGACATTCTGAGATTCAGTTTCTGCAGCAAAAATGTAATTTAGGAAATCTGCTATTACAGTTCCCTCTAGGAATGGGATTTTGATCAGGAAGAATCATATTTAAGTGATCTACAAATGGAACAACAGAGTGAAAAACACTTTTAATAAATGTCCATAACATCATATAATCTTGCGCATTAACTTAAGCATTATTTTTTTTCTATACCATTTTGCAGATGTTATGCCATTGTTCTTTATTTTAAACACGCTCCAATTTTTTTTACATTTTTTATTCTTCATTAACATCTCTATTTCCAGTCATGTGAAATAGGCACTTCCTCTTGTCTGTTTTCATGGTGACTGGTCGAATTGGGACTCCACTGATAATGGCTTTTCACAGTTGTTATACACACTTCCTCAAAACCAAGTGAACCTACTCGGACTGATTAAACTAACTCACAGCAGCTGTTGTTAAACCGAAAATCAAGAGTTTTCCAAATTAGGCTAGATCAATTCAGAGTTGAGGATCTGATTTGTTAAACCTGCTTTGGCCATGATACAAATTCTTGGTCTGTTCCACAGGAGGTAAACTTGATAACTAAGGCTACGTTCACACTACAGGCCTTGATGCTCAATTCCAATTATTTTGTGAAATCAGATTTTTTTTTGTGTTGCTGTTCACATTTTCAAATACCGGTATACTTGTATGTGATCTCCTGTGTGAACTGCATTCATACAACGTAAGTGTCCCGCATGCACAGTAGAGGACGCAATGACGTCACAGGCCAGCGTGCTCTGTGTTTACGGAAGTAAGTATAGATGGCAGTGCTGGAGCTCCTCTAGTGATCTTTCCCAACCTTAAAAACTCAATCTTTCCAAGATGGTTAAACATAAAACTGCTCCCCGCATCATCATCTGGCACTGTTGTTGCTTTTTTTCTCGCTTCTGCGTAGCAAGAAGCAGAAGAGTGACCACTGTCAGGTATTAAAGGTGTTCAGGTCGGATGAATGCGACCTGGCCGTTCAGACACAGGTCGCATTTGAAAAGAACAGATTCGTATCGGATCCAGGACCACATAGCCAAGTGGCCTGGGTCGGATTGGAAAAAAATCGGATCTGTGTTGTTCAGACTGCCATGAAATAATCAGATACAAGTCACTTATGTGTAAAAGATCTGCCTCCCATTTTACTTTTAAAAATTCAGGGAACCATTAGTAAACCTTGCAAAATGAGAATGAAGTGCTCTTTTAGGAACATAAGGAACAATCAGATCTTTGACATTATTAGATTATGCTTATGATATTCTGCCACGGCTATCAGAAATATACGTATAGGTGAACTGTAGATGTGTGTGGCTTTTTACACTGCTAGTTAGATACAATTTATTTCAGAACCATTTAAAAACCAGGTGACTTATATGTTAAAACTGTAGAGCTTGGAAATCAATTTGTGCCATCAGGGCACTAGTAATTACATAAGCCAAATCTCACTTCCATACAGATCCTCAAATCTCACCTGATTGTAGAAGGATTCCTTTAAGACCTTTAATTGTATCTTATCTTTTTCTGTTAGTTTTATAATGTTGTCAACAGCTGTTTAATACAGAACAAGTTGCCTATCTGAAATTACACACTTACGCATGACAGAAATAGTATCAAAGTAGGTTTGACAGGTTCAAGATTAACCTTTTCTATGCTGTAAATTTCTTTATAGGTTTGAATTATATCTCTCATTAATAATGATGATGAGGGCATTAAATGAGGTGTGGTGGGTATAAAATCAATCCTGTAACATTGCTGTTATATACAAAGCTATCAGTAGTATTTCTTTTACTGTTGTGGCACTATAACATACCACACAAGCTTTATTCTTTGACCCTTCTTTTTCTTTTTAATTTTGTCAGATCATTTTTAAAATGTTTATGTTTCTGCTCAGAACAGAATGTTTTTCAAAATGTTTTGTATGATGTTAAAATTATTTTGGGGAAAAATATATAGCTGATGTTCAAAAGTTAAAATGTAATGAGCATCTAAAAACATTTGTGTGTTTTTAAATGTGCTCGCAGTTGAGTGTGCTTTATCTGTCTGGTTTTATCTTTCCACCCCTCCTCTCTCTGTCTCTATCAAGATTAAACATGTTTATCAATTATCACTCCATCTTGCCTCCAGCTCTCGGCACGCCACACAGCTAATTGAATCATTAAACAATCGCTGCTCCTCAGGGAGTGTGTGTGCTTGTGACTCGGTGTGTGCAGGAGAGTGTGTGCAAGGGGTGAAAGTGGGGAGTTGTTTGCAAACATGATAATGCCCTTGGGTGCCTGCAATGCACTTGTCAAATAGGTTTATTAATTTATGACACACACACTCACAGATGGGTCCTGGCAGTGATGTGTTGGAACACCATGTGTTGGTCACGGCTGGGGGGCCACCCCTGTTGTCTCACCAGCAACCGGTGGTTAGATGGCACTTGTATGCATAGATGGCGGATGATGTGTGCATATGTGTTGCATAGCAATGCCCTTTTTCATACCCATATTTTGGGTATGTAAACGGTACATACACATCTTTTACATAGCTGGATACAGCAGCTGCTGCTGTTGGATTTTTGATCTGATGCTACATTCAAAAACATTTCAGGGTAAAAGTGAAACAGATAGAGGTTGCTGATTTCCTTCTTGTAGTACATTTTCATTTTAATTTATTTTATTTCAACTTGTTTTAAACGATAAAAAATATATATGTTTTTTGTACTCAGTACCTTTGACAAAAAAAGATTTAGTGAACTTTGGTGGTATACATACAGAAAAGTCCAAATACACATTGAGACTTGCTTGTTTTATTTTTCATACAGTAATGCTCTCCTGACAATGAAAGATATATCTCGCTGTCATTGATTACAGCTGATCTTGACATAGTGAGTAGGCTAGCATTATGGGTTCTGAGGTGAAGTGCAGACACATTAATTGATTGCTGTCATCAGCAAGTGTGACTGTATTAAACTGTTATTAATTGAGAGCCTCATCAACTCTGCAGCAAACACACAATCAAGCAATCAACACTGCTTTCTTTGAGCCTGGAAGTCTCCTGTTGCTGGGGTCATATTTTTTCTCCACAAGTACTTTTCTCTGATTTGGATTTAGCTGCATAATCATGTTCAAACCTAGATCTACAATGCCTACCCTTTAAATACTTTTTCTAAAATGTATTATTGTGTGCATTTATCAACTTTGTCATAAAACAAATATATTATCTAACATAAATACTTAAAAAAAACATTTTTAAACAGGTTACTGCCCTTATAATTTGTCTCATCTTAAAAAGTATTTTGTTATAAGTTTAGAATATTAAAATATTGATAAAGTGGGATTCAAATGTACTGGACAAAATAAACCTTTTAGCTCAGGCAGGGTTTGTTTTATTCTACATGGGACGTTATTTCTCTGACACACTCATGTGCATATTTATCCATCTCTTATTAGCCAAGGAATGACTGGTAAACTTTGATGGGATCTATATTATACTGAATGATAAGTCGGATTAACACTTGAGCAAGGATGCTAAGGGCCGGATTTATCAAGATCCAATTTTGCGTGCAGTAATTTGCGCTCGCAAACTGGAATTTTGCACGAGGAGCTGAACCATGGTTTGCGGGTGATTTAACAAGAGTGACTGCGTAACTGGTGGCAGGTGCAAAACTGTTGGAGATGCCCTATTTAAATGATGGTTTTGCGTAGTTTGTACAAACTAGTGCATTAAGATATTTAAATCTTACAGTGACACCCCCATATATATATATATATATATATATA
>NW_015151024.1:47357-96515 GCF_000732505.1 Cyprinodon variegatus | reverse complement strand
TACACTTATACACTGATAGGGCAAGCCACATTGTAGTCACAGTTGCCCTGGGCCTCACTGGCAGAAGCAGGGCTTCCATACAGAGGGGCCACCGACCTTTGACGGTCATCAGTAGGCAATGCAGGTGACATTTGTTTAACCAAGGACAAACCTCTGATTGGAGGATGAACTGAAGCATCATACCCCAGTGTCGCCCTGATAACATTTCTAAATTCTTTGTGAAATTATCACACTGAAGAACTGAAGATCTAGGTAGAATTTCCTGTTATCTGTGCTCACTCTCTGCAGGGTTGTGGTGGACTGTTGCTTATCATCAGTGGTCAGACCTGAGTAACTTACTATAACCAATAAAAACATAAATTTTTCTACCAGAAAATTCTTAGCAAGAATGTCCGGCCATCAGTTTGTAACGTTCATCTGTTTAACCCTCAACATTGTGGATAAGCAGTAAATTACTGATCCAAAGCACAGCAATTAGGCCACCTTTACATGAATGAAAGAAAATTTAAAAAAGCCCATTAACCCATTAACACAAAAGCCCAGAGAACAAGGTAGGATCCAGCCAGTGGGCTGCCAAAAAGATGCAGAGGGCATCTTCATGAGTGTCCCAAACACTGCAGCCCCCGAGAACGGAGAAAAGGCAAGAGACCAGATCTCAGCAGAGGAAGGAGGGCAGGAAAATCCAGAGGGTGAAGCCAAAGCCAGGGTCGAGGACATGTTCAGGATTCAGAACCGGGATATCAGAAGTCCGAAGAGGTTCCAGAGAGAAACCCAGGTGGGTGACAGGAAACAGCTCCAAGTTCTGCAAACAGGCTGAATCCAGCAGGTGTCCAAAGACGGGTCAGGCAAACAGATAGAAGGGAACAGGCAGGCTCAGGGGTTGTAGAGGCAGAACAGGTCAGGATCAGGTAACGCTGCATCACTCTCACCACTGGTTTAAGAATAATCTCGCTTGATTATTCAAAGCAGGCAGGTTAAAAAAGATCAGACGGGAACAGATGAGCTCAGTGGTTGAGAGGCGTTACCTGAGGCAGAATCTGAGTATTCAGTGCAATGGTCAGGATTTCTGGCTTTGCTTCAGTCCTCTTGCTGGAATTTTTTTAGAATGCATATAGACACTTAGGGTTTAGGGTGGGGGAGCTGGGGGGTGGGGGGCACTCTACTGTCTCCACTGGGCATGGGGCTGTACCTTTGGGGTTGGTGTTTTCTGGCTCTCCGGCCCTAGGTTGACCATGCTATGGCTTTGATGTCTTATCTGTCCACTGGGATGAGGGATGTAGGTTCCTGGCATTGGGTGGGGGTCTGGGACATTGGAAGGTTTGGCCCCATCCTTTTAGGGAAGCTGGCTGTAAGAGGGTGGCATAAAATCACCTTAACTGGATATATCTTAGCTTTTGGTGTGGGTCTGCCTTGCTGTCTGCCCTGATCCTGCCCACGGCCTGTGCCTGCAGTCGTGTTGGGGGACCCAGGGGGGTATCTGGCACCTGGGCTCAGGTGACTGGCACGCTGTACCGTGGGACATCGGCACTATGGTCTCTAGGGTCGGGTCCCTATGTCTCCCCTTCTTGTGTCCCAGTGATCTGGGGTACATCTGGATATCTGGGGCTCGCATTGGCTTCTGAGACCACCTGCACCTGCTATTAACCATATTTTTCCTTCTGAAGAACCTTTATAAATCCTTTACAGTACACATGAGCATGCCCCTGCATACATACCACAGGGGTTTGGTTCCAGGTGTTCAGGATAAACACTAATACTAAATACTAAGCTGCAGCTACAGATATACATAACCCTGAATAATATTGAGTAATCACCATAGGTTTTGCTTTCAACACACATGGATATCTAAGGGGTACCTGCTGAAGATTTTTTTTTGTTTACTTTGGATGTCTGATGTCTTCCTTTTGCTGTTGTTATGTTCCCTGTTTTCTGTTCCTCTCATCACAATCTGGTGTGGAAGCAGACTTGTAGGAGTTACTGTACTGTACGTATAGCTTCTTTGTGGTCTATTTTTGCTGTTTTGTTTTATTTTCTCTCTTTTCGTGTGCTCCTTCAATTCAATTCAGTTTATTTATATAGCCCCAATTCACAACACATGTAATCCCAAGGCACTTTACAGTTCCTGTCTATCACTCTTTCCCCTTCGTTATTATCCCCTCTTTCTTTCTCACCTCCCTTATCATCTCCATGTCTGTTGTATACGATTTTAACCCTAACAATAAATAATTTTCAATAAAGTTTCATGCAAGTATCAACCAAAACTTTATGGCAACAGTCATAATGGTCTAATGTGAAAGCAAGGCTATTGGGCTATCATCTAGCTCTGGGACATCTATTCCCACATGAAACATTGACAAAAAAAGACACACACACAAAAAAAAGAAGGCACAAATTGACACCTTCAATACCAATTGATATTTGTGGCTGCAGGTTTGATCTTATTGAAAAGAATGGCATGGCCAGTAAAAATCAGTGTAGATACCGGATCAAGTTTTCATGGGTTTGATCTTCTGAAAACTACTATGTTTCTAATCTTTTCTTAGGTGTTGAAGGGTTTTTTTTGACACCATTCTGCTGAAGCATCATCTTTCTTTATTGTAATGTGAAAATCTTGGCTGCATTGAAATGCAGATAAAATCAACTCTGTCTAACCCCGATCCACACATGCACACTTTGAAAAAAACAAAATTAAGAATGAACTTAAGGATTATTTTAAACAAACATATTGATTATGAACTCACCTATGTATAAAGTTTCTCTGAGGTATTTTTGTTTTTAAATGTAACATTACAAGTTAATTGTTCTAAGTAAGAAACTAAATATCCTGCTAAAGTATATCTATTCTGATATGAAGAGAAAGAAATAACTCCACAGCACATAAATCGCTGGAAGGATCATGTTTTGGAGCTGTCTCCTAGGTCCTGCTGAAAATTATACAAGAAATATTTCATGTTTTAACAGAGTGGAGTTAAATAATCCAGCCAGAATTACTCTGGGTTATTGTTGGTTCTTGATAGAAGAATGCTCTTGTTAAACTGGAAGTTGCTTGGTAAAATATAGTAGGAGTTTATCTTGATATTTTAGACTATATGTATAATTCTGAACCTCACAAAAATAAGAATAATTTCAAAAGAAAACTGATAAATGTAAACCTTTAGATCTATTACTGTAGATCTAATTCTGTCTTCAAAATCGATAAGTTGTTCATTGTGCAATTGTGCCAACATGGAAAAAATATTACTCAAATAAATCATCATCTACGAGATTTATTTGGATGATGACAATGTGTAATTCTAAAAGCGACCAGTGCACATTCTTGGTGATGTCACATCTATTTTGTCAGAAAAAGATAAGGTAAATAAATATTTTGTTAAATGCTTTGAGAAAATATTTGCATTACAATATCAGCTATGAAGCTTTATCTTAGAATTTACATTCAATTGTTTAGTGTAGTAGCAGAGCGAATTATAGAAAGACAAGTCAGGAAAATTCAACCTACCACCTTTTTTACTGCACTGTGGCAACCATCACCCAACCTTAGTCGGGAATGTCCTGTAGTTATGTTCTCCAATTATGTCTCACACTTTAATGTTGGTGCTGCACATTGATATTTAGTCAACCGCTGCAATTTTAGCATCGAAATGCAACTGTCTCACCCTGGAATCAAAGGACAGAGCCTCCTGAGGCAATAAAAGAGAGGGATGAACATTTAATTTTGTATCCTTTCAGGGTACGCCTGTAATTTGATTCGAAACAGGGAGATTTTTAGCCTGCCAAGCAACTCTCAAGGAAAATGTTTTGTATGGTAATTTATCTACTTTCTGTAAGATATAACATTTTATCCTCACTATATCCTAAAATATATACAAAAAAGGCCAAGATAAGGAAAGCTAGACAACTATCTACAGCAGTACATATGAATAAAGTGCATATAGCAAGCTAAAAGATGTATTGTTAAGGTTAATCTGTTGTTAACCTATATATCAACCATTATTAATATAAAGATATTTCAAAATAATAGTATTTCAGACATTTAAAGACAGGATCAGTCAGAGCCCAATGATACAGGTTTGATGCAAACTAACAACAAAATGGAGCCCATATAGTTGCACACTGTAAAATAACTTCTAAAGGTAAGATAAGAACTCTGTTAAATGTACAAGTAGTATTGCAGATTGAGGCCATATTTAGTACACCTAATTGGATTCCACACAAATACCCAGTTGTGATCTAAGTCTGCTTGATAACCACCAAATGTAATAAAAATTCACATTTGGCCACAACACCAAAGAAGTAATCTTCTAGGATCGAGGTAACTTTCAAAAGATATTGAAATGAGCTACATTCATATAATTCTATATTTACACTCTTTTTTGTGAAGTTGCTTGGGGCCACTGAACTTCGTAGTCATGAATTTATCCACATCTTTTTTCAGGGCCTGTCAGGCATTTTATTTAGTATGAAGTCTAAACTTGAACTTATTAGCACCTTGATATTATTTTCTGCCCAGGTACTGTAGATTTTTTATCTAGATTTTTAGATTTTTCTTAAAATTCAGTATAAGGCATAAACCAGTAAAATATGACTCACCTTTGCTAAAGTTTCTACAATCGTAAGTCGTGCTCACACAGATATTTTTCCTAATACAAAATAGCTTTTACAAGCAACTCCTCCTATCATGTCTCCTGTCTTTTTTTTTTTTTTTCACTAAATTTAAATGTAACCTTAAAACAGTCTTAGACTGTGAAATCTATCTTTCTTCGAAAATTCCCTAAAATTTCCCTGAACTAAACCTTTGCGGAAGCAGCCTCTGAATGGCCTTTTTTTTTCCTCACTGCAAAACACAAACTTTAAACTAATTTGCCTTTCATACAAAGCATAAACCAATCTGTTGCAAGGATAGCAAAATTATGCTTGCAATGCCCCCGGGAAAAACTTGAAAACCAGGCAAGTACGCACTGCACTGGATTCTCCCTCAGCCCAAGGTGGTCACAATCCAATAGAGGCACAGACATGCTGCATAGTATCCTGAAGGCAGTCCACACAGGTGCGATTGGATGACCTTTCAATCACACACACATCTTGTAAGGCTGACTAAATGAGAGAGATAAAAGACTGAGTTTATGCAAAATAGGCCCAGAGCCAGAAAATCCATTTATCTTATCCGGTGAACATGTGTATGTCTCCTCTGTCTGACAAGCTTTGATTTACTGTTTGGCACATGAGGTTTACAAAAGTTGGCTTGGGATTAATCAAGTCATCATGTCAGAGAGGGGAAGACCCACAAACATGTCAATAGCAATTTTTCTTTTGGACATAGTGCTTCTCATTCCCTTTGTTCAGCCTGTCATGATCTGCCTACCTTGTTATTTAGAACTTATCTGATTTATTATCAAAGTTCTGTTTTTAAATTACTTGATTTTCACGTTCAATCTATTTTCCATATAAAGGCCCATGAAATCAAACTTGAAAATGTCAGTGTTTTTATATACAGTCAACTCTCAACACATTTGGGCAATACAGTAAAAGGTTTCATAAGCTACATTAGAGTCCCTTAGCCAGCACGTAGCGACAGTGGACATGTGCATTGAGTCATTCATTGACTGAGCAGCAATCCCTCATTCTGTGTGTTAATAATGCTCGGTGTGAGAGATGACAGACTTTACTCCCACATTTATCAAAAGTTTATCTTTCCTTCTTTGGTCTTAATGGAAATCAACAACGATTAAGGAACTTATTGGGTTGATGTTTCACACCAGAATTTAGCTCTTTTTTTCAAATTTTTGGACCATTTCATACAGTACTGAGCAATATCCCATGATTCCTACGTTTCCCTTCTGCCAAGGTTTTATGAAAAGAGAAAAGAAAGAGGTAATTTGTTTTATATTTAGAAATATATAGAAAATTACACTATATGCCCACCGTCACAAGGATGTGCATGAAAAATGATATATATATATACTGCATTTCTTTTTTAATGTAGTTAATATTGTATTACTTCTTGAGCCCCTTGGGTTATTTACTGACATAGGTAGATGCTTCGGCCCGAGAGTACTGTAAGTGTTGGGGCCGGTATGATTTAAGGAGGGCTGGTCCTCGCACGCTGAAATTAGGACGGGCCCACCGGGCAAATGCCCGTTATCACAAATTACCAGTCTGAGGCTGCCTGACTATGTACCAGTCTTTAGTTATGATAACCATAAAATACTGGGCAACAAAAAATTGCAATCAAAGTCACATGAAATGCTCTAAAATAAATCTTTACATTACTATTTGCATATTTGAATCACTGATTTAGAAGTGTACATAACATTTTAGGGTATTGTTTTATGGATAAAACTTCAATAACATATGCAAATACAGTACTTTGCAAATAGGCTACTTTTTGTGTTTCCTTGGAATTTTTGTATACTTTATATTGATATGAATATGATTATCAAATACAAATCCAAAGCTTTCTGCCACTTGTAGGGAAATGTTTTATTTCTTTGTTTGTTTTAAAAAGTTACCATTGTTGCTAACGGAGCTTCAGTTCACTCAACAGAAGCTTTCATCATAGTTGTTGAATTGATTTATTTATGACATGAAGCAGAAGCAAAAATCCAAAAATACTGAAGACCAAGAATACTCACAAAAAGCAGGCAAAGAATTAACGAAAACCCGGCAAAGAGTGACTGAACAGGAGGAGAATAAATAGGAGAGAGAAACAAAGACCAGCCTAATTAGCAGATTGGGAGCAGGTGTGAACAGAGGCAAGAAGGGATCTAGGGAAAAGGAGACTGATACAAGAGGGCAAACAAGAAATATCAAAGAACTCAAATACAATCAAAAATAACCAATTTACAAAAATGTAAATAAGACCAATGAAAAATAGGAGATAAAACTTCAATAGAACCAAAATCATGACAAACCTGGCATACTGTATGTCTGAAAAATTCCATTACATTTCTACATGTTTTTTTGTCCTGGTCATCTTTCTGATGTGAGAAGTGTGAAGCAAAGGCTGTCAATGGCTGAGGTATAATGATGTACCTTTAAAGCCAATACTAATAAACATTGCACTCATTCTGACCTAAGGATTTTTTGTGTGTTTATATGTGTTGATTAGATCATTGGTCCTGAAACACAAATGCTGAAGAGAATTGGCCTTTTTTTTTTTTTTTGGTAAAAGCAGATTCTAGGATGTTTATGTGAAGTGCATCAGAGGGTAATAAGAAAAGTTTGTGCTATTCATAAGGTATGTGGATATACATTGCATCCCATAAAATTACGGAACTGATGATTTATTCATATGCAAAATATATATATATATATTTTTTTTTTCAGACAATTCTGTTTTTTTTATCTAAGAATATTGCATCAAAAGCAGTGATAACAATATTAATCCAAATCTATGGGCTTAGTGGAAACATGTATGGATGACACTTATGAGACTGAGAGCAGGTACCATGCAGATCAATTACAACAGCTGTTGAGCTAAACTGCCTAAAAACCACAAATCATTATTAACTTCCTTAATAAGTTGCCATGTCTGTTGGTTTGACATTTTTCATACTATCTTATCCGCAGGCAAGAACACTGAGCACACCGTTGTGGGAAAGCAGGTGAATAAGTTCATAAAAGAACATTGTAAATTACTTGGAATATGCCTGAAAGTGGTCTGTAAGGTGAAATGCCTTAAATGTTTAGTTTAATGTTTTTAAGACGAAATTTGATGATGATTACTTAAAAGTACAAAGAAATGGAAATGAGTCTAGTCCAGTTTTATTAGTTCAAGATTGAACTAATGTAATTTATGTTGGTCTAAATCTCACACCTTCAACTTTTGCAAAATGCTGCCACTCGGTTCTAAGAAATACATCTAGATGTGCACACATCACCCCTGTTCTCTACACCCTGCATTGACTTACACAAAAGTTGAAGGGATAGGAGCTACAATTTGAGTTACAGTATTTGGAAAGAGCCTTTATGTTATAGATCAGTCTCTCCTCACACCTGATTCATTTGCATTACTTCCCAAGTTCCCAGGGCTTATAATCATGTGTCTAATTTATGTTAGTTTAACCAAAGGATAAAATACTTGCTGTCAATTACCCACTCTTATAGGCAGCTTTCAGTTCATATATTTCATTCAGTAGGGCAACATTCATTTTGGGTATTTAACTCTAATCAAATCTAACTCAAGGATAATTTAAGAAAGATGAGACATTGATATGTTAACATTTTATTTCAATAGAATGGAAATCTAATTGTACTTACAATCTTATTTTTTTTTCTTCTGTAAATGGATGCACTGCAAGAAAAGAATTTCCTGCAAGGGATTAATAATTAAGTAAGGTATTTTCTGGACTTTCAGACTTCCAGGGTCCAGTATTGGAGAGACTGATTCGTCAGACCCATGCTGTCCCTGTGCATCAGAGGTGTTAAACAAGAGGTGGTCCATATGCATAATTCCAATTTAGAAAAAAAAAGGGAAGGATAGCTCGGTGCATGACTCTAAAGAAAGACATTTAAACATGGTTAACCAGCATACCATGGTACATATAAAACATGTATTTCATATGAGCAAAAGAATAGATGACTTCATGCCAGTGACCTTATTAAAGATACAAAAAAAAAATACACATTTTCAAAGAGAGATTATAAAACATCCAAATAAAATAAGCTTATAGGGTGAAATTACTATATTTTACCCATATTAAATCTTATAGAAACAACAGACTCTGCTTATCCATATTTTATATTTCTGCAATATTCTATTTTTAACATTTACAGTTGGAAAGAACTCAGGGATTCTTGGCGACCAACTCATAACTACCCCCAGTTCTTAAACATAATCAACAATTAATTAACTTTCTGCCTAAAGCCATTTTAAAGAACAAAATAATTTTGTGAAATTAACTGCAGGATTGAGATGTGGCAGCCAATGCTAAGCACAATATATGTTGTGTTGGATAACATGTACATGTTTTGTTATTTAATTTTTTGCAGGATCATTGCAGATTTCTTGATATGAGGTTCTAATTATTGTCTTCTTCCTAATGGGTGAGAGTTTATATGATGTAGCATCTGTCTTTTAGGATAACTTGCAGAACTTGAGGGTTATCCTTCTTTATTCCCCCATATTGTTCAACGCAGCAGTAGCACTAGTGGTGTATGAGCCCCACAGTATGATGCTGACACCGCCATGCTTGACAGATGGTGTATATTCACTGTTCTTTACATTTTAAGCAAACACATCGTCTTTTTTATCTAACCACAAAGACTTACTCAAGAATGCATTTTGGTTGTTTATTTGGACACTTGAATGTTTTAGCCAAGGAAGAAAGATCTGATTTTACAGGAAATAGTAAAATTTTTTGTTAATAGCAAGATTTAGATTCATCTTTAGCAAGGTTTATTTTCAGATTGTTCCTGAAAAAAAAATATATATTTTTTTTTAAACAATTTTTAGCATCTGGAGGGGTCAGCTTGGGTCTCCTTTCAGTCTTGAGTAAGTTGAGACAAGAATTAAAATCACAAGGTTTTTTTGTTTTGTTTTTTTAGAAATTGCTGTAAAGTTTTTTTCCACTTGTGTTATTCTGCATTCTTCCTCTCAGAGTGCTGTCAAAAAAAACAAAACAAAAAAACTTTTATGATGGCAAAGGCAGCAATACCTGCTGGAGACACACACTAGTAAATAAAAGTCTTCAACGCATCTTTTAGGAGATTGAGTTAAAATATGAATAAATATTAAGCCTAAATGTAATATTTTTTATGTTGAGTGGGTAAAGCATAATAAACCGTACTCATTCTGGAGGTTATTGATTTTAAAAGACAATGATACTGTATTATCATTCTAATCTGGATAAAAAAAATATTTGTCTATTAAAGCTAGTGTTTAATTTTAGACAACGTCTAATGGTCAGGCTGCAGCATCATGAACCGCTCTCCCCTGACTCTTCTCCCCTCCAACAATACGGAGGCTTTCATGGTAAAAAAAAATGGCTTTCACAACGTCTGCATCACCTTTCTTGCCAAGTGATGACTGTTACAACCACCGCTTAAGACCACTAAGGGTAAATTCTGGCACTATAGATGTGACACAAAAGTCAGTAACTTAGGATGATGATCCAGTAGCAAAATATAATTTATTCCAGAATTAACAAAACTTCAAATTACAGAAGACAGAAGCTTTAAGCCTCAGGGTCTCCAAGGCCAAAACAACAAACAAATGACCCCCTTATTTAGTTATAAAATAAAACACTTTCTAAAGGAGAACTGAAAAGAAAGTACAATACTTTTACTCCCTGGCTAACCACAAAACAGGGAGAAATGGCAGAGAACTCATACCAGCTTCCACTGTGAACAGAAAACACTTTAATTAGCCAATTATTCAACATTAATCACACATTAACACTATGCTCACAGCAATACCATGTAAGTCCCGATAAACAGTCAGCTCACAGACAAGATCACTTTGATCAAGGCCCAGGGAATAAGAGAAAGAAAAGGGGTCTGACATCTCTGCCTTGAAGCTCTTTAGAAGGTGGCTGACGAGCTTCAACACATTGCACCTGTACCAGCCAGGTAGACCTGATAAGAAGAGAGAGCTCTCTAATGAAGAGAGCTCCTAGAGGTCAGGGACCGTAACAACAAGAAGCTTTGTTTACATAGTTTTATCAATATTATTTGGTCTATGTATAATATAGATATTATATATGTGTTTAGAATCAATCATACAGTATGTACAGCAGGGAACAGGCAACATGAGCGTCATTTTGAAAATATTTGTCCTCCAATAGTGATTTCCATTGTGTAACGCTGTGCTGTTTTTCATTTGTGTTTTTTGTCATCTCTTGTCTCTCTTGCGTTTATTGTCTTCGCGTTTCCACTTCTTAGATGATGGAGGTTCAGTGTCTGTTGGTTTTTGTTGTTATATTGAGTATGTATGATCCTCCGTTTGTCTGAAGTTCAGCTGCACAGTGAGAAACAGATTTAATTCACGTCACCATTTTCAGCTGTTGCGCCTTCTATGTTTATAATTTTCTTTTTTTTCTTCAACTACTACTTATTCTTTGGTTTCAGACAGCCTACACGCTTCTGCGATGTGTGGTTGCTCTCTGTTGTTCAATACCAAGTGTGTTCGATTTAAGAGGCTGCATCCTCCGAGCGCGTCCGTTAAAATAAAGAGGCTGGATGAGTTTTGGCTATGGATTAAAACAGGTCCAGCCTTCTCTGACTTCCACCACCGTTACGCCCTGTCGCCAGCAACCGTGATAGTTGACACACATAGAAGGCAAAAAATGGATACCAAACTTTTCACTATTGTTCTGTATGCTAATGACATTTTCAAGGAGCTTCAGCAGTACCGTTGTTGCGGATATCAGATTTATAGTCCCTACAGTGCATTGCACAGATATTTGAAACTGTTTTTAAATGTCAGCCAAAAACCAATTTGCACAGGGACGGATAAAACTTTTCAATAAACCAAACATTACCCACCACATATCTCACTCAATACCATTTAAAAGAAACTACTTTAATTAATTTCAGAAGGAAAGTATAATATTAAACTGCACTTACAATATTTCTCACATTGGTGCCATTTCCCTTTTCCCTCTGAGAAAAGAGCAGCTGGCTTGCTTGGACTCTCAGTGAATCACAGGATACCCAAGGCTACTTACGAAACACCAGACCCATCCTTCAAAACGTCAAAAACAAGGCTGCATTTCTCTGCCACATAACGAGGAGTCTTCCAATTCTAAAAATAGAATGGGAGGCAGAGCTTCTAGTTATCAGGCTCCTCTCCTTTGGAACCAACTACCAGTTTTGGTCCATGAGGCAGACACCCTGTGGTAAGCTTAAAATGTTCCTTTTGATAAAGCTTATATCCTGAGCTATCTCTATAGTTATGCTGCTATAGGCTTTGACTTCTGGAGGACATAGGAACCCTTATTTCATCATTCTACTTCATTATATCTCTATTCTCCCACTCTGCAGAATCTGTTAGTTCAATCTCTAACATTATGCTCTCTCTGCTTTTTCTCATAGTAGCTTTGCCTCGTCTGTTCCTGTTTGGCTGTGACAACATCCCGGAGAGAAATATCAGCTGTGCTGCTGCCATCAACCAATTGTTTATAGATGTTGGAGATCAGCCTGTTTTCCAGTGTAGTCCTGTTTCTCTGACTGTGACTGGCTGGATGTGCTCTCTTCATCCTCTGACATGGGAGCTGGCTCGGAGCTCATCTGCCTGGCCGTGTGTTTCCTGGACCGGGCTGCTTTTTGTATCTCTGCTTTTTGTATCTCTGCTTCTGTGTCCTTGAACCCCAGTTGGCCTCGGGAGATGGCTGCTCACACTGAGCCTGGTTCTGCTGGAGGTTTCTTCCTGTTAAACAGGAGTTTTTCCTCTCAACTGTCACTACAAGCATGCTTTTTGTCGGGGATTACCTTTGAGTCGATGCAATCAACTGGTTTTCCTTAGATAGAAAACTTTGAATCAATTTGACTGTATGATCTGGTTGAACTGTAAAGTCCCTTGAGATGACATGTGTTGTGAATTGGCACCATAAACTGAATTGAATTGAAAACGAATTGAATTAAATTCCAATCTGGACAGGCCTCAGCTCTGCCCTGTGACGTAATCGCACGACGAATCTGGCCTTCGAAGAATGCAGCCCCTGAATTGGAACTCAGCACCGGTTTAACCCTCTAAATTTGTCAGTCACATTCAAGCATAGTGGGAATCTCTACAATCACATGTTTGTCATCTCTGAATTGCCTTAGCACAATGTCTGCCTCCATATATGTGAGACCCACTCCCAAGTAATTATAAATGGCAATTTCTCAGGCAACAACATATAAAGATTGAGAATTTCATTTCATCAATGAAAATACAGCAAATAACATTCTTATGTATGATTTATAACATTTTGTCAGTAGATCCCTGCAAATATTACATACTGTAACTTGCTGAATGAATGTAATCTGAATGAAGCTGTATTTATTTTTTACCGAGCCAAAAAAAAGTTTGAATCTAATTTTAAGTATGTGTTAAAAATGTGTTTTGACAAATAATTAGTTGTGTAAGTGAGGCAAAATATAATACCGTCATTTTCTAATAGAGTTGTGTTCAAAGTCTAACTACTGTATGGTAATTGTTTCTTTCATTTCTCAACACTTGTATTAATCAACCAAAAAATATTTCAGCAACCATATATTTGAAGGAAAGTCCAGCAGGAAAAAAAAATCCTTAAAAAAATCAAGTAAAATGGCCAAACTTTGAAATACACCTGACAGCTGAATTCAAAGTGCAACTAATGAAGGCCTGTTTAAACACACCTGCTGCACTGCTGTTCCTCCCTCAGGGCATGAAGTAGGGGGGCAGCGGTTGGAAACTGACACTGTCGGAGCTCGGATGCTGGTAATTCTGCCCTCTGGCTGGAAGCCTTCTGCCAGCTTTACTGGCACAAAGCCAGCCTGTATTCATTCAGTCTAATCTATTGTGTAAACCCTTTGACAAAATCTTAGGTTCTGAGTCAACTTGCCCCCATGGCCCAGTTGAAAAAAAAGTAATAACCCTTTAATATGCTGTAACAGCACTAAGACAGTTGACATTTTTGCTCAGTCATATCCTCAAAGATCAAAGTTACAGGATTAACTTGGACTGTAGTGGTTACTTCAAACGACAGACAATCACACAGCGTTTTTTTTTTTACAGACTGAAGGCTGCATATCAAAGAGTGATTTGTGAAAGCTTGATAAGATACTTAGGACAGAAAACACAGAAAGAAAGGTAATTGATTGGGTTGTGGGCATGTTGTAGAAAGAACAGTCTTGTTTCTTTCCTCTCTGTAGCACCTGCATCTTAAATATCAGCGTAGTTTTTCCTGAAGCAGCAGCCAGCGACAGATTTCAATAGGTGGTTTGTGTGAGTTTTAGGAATTAAATATATTTTAGGACATTCATTGCCCCTATATTCAAAAGTGGGAATAGGCAGAAAATTAAATATATATGCCCATCCATTTTACCTCAGTTTTCAAAGATTCTAGAAAATTATTTCTCAGTTTGTCTCGTTGTGTTTATCGAAAAAGAATAATTTACTTACTATATATTATTTTTTTTTTGCATTTTACTAAAATCAATATGGTTTTCGAAACAAATAAACTGTGCGTGTGTACTGCCTCAACTTTAATGGAATTTTGCTGAGGAGATAACTAATAATATAGATGACAAGTTAACCCCTGTTTTATAGCTCTGAAAAAAGCATTTCATGCAATGCATCATCAAATAAAACTTGAGAAAAATAGAATTTGATGAGTTCCACTGATCTGGGTCTTATTTGGCAAATAGGGAAGAGTATATAAAGCTGGGGGAAAGAAGATGCTACATCACTTGTGGTGTGCACCATGGATCAATGTGGGACTTAAACCGTTTGATTATATATAAACAGTTGTTGTCAATCTCAGCAAAATGCAAGTTTACATTATTTGCCAATGACACTACAATAGTCTGCTACGGGAAAGATCTACAGCTTTTAACGACTCAAATCTAAACACAATTAAAGAATTCAAAATAGTGATTTTAAGTCATGATATAAGTTGGAAACCCAAAATAATAAATGTTCAATCAAAAATGGCAAGAAATGTATCTGTCTAGAGTAAGAAACCTGCTTGATAATAGATCAGGGGACCAGCCAAGGAAAGTGGGTACATTTTGAATAGTTATTACTGTAACTACTACTGTAAAGTAATTTCCCTCTGGGTTTATTAAAGTATTTCTGATTCTGTACTTTGAATGATCAATCTGCTCGTCCTATCTCTAAGAGAGTTTACAGCCACCTTAGAAAGCTCATTTAAGCTGCTTGTATCCAGGATCTTATTTTTTCATGACCCAGATTTTATGACCATAGATGAGGGTAGGAATGTAAACCAAGAGCTTTTGTCTTTTTGCACAACTCTGTATTTTGATCATAAGAGACCAGGGCAATGTCTGCATCATAGTAGCAGGTGTATCCTTTTTTTTTTTCTTTTTTGCAGACTTGAATAAAGTAATTGGCTTTAGCAGATGGCCGCTCACACTGAGCTGGTTCTGCTGGAGGTTTCTTCCTGTTAAAAGGAAGTTTTCCTCTCCACTGTCGCTACAAGCATGCTTGGTTTGAGGTATTGTCTTGGAGTCAATAAGTTGATGCAATCAACTGTTTTTTCTTAGATAGAAAACTTTGAATCAATTTGACTGTATGATCTGGTTGAATTATTTCTGTAAAGTGCCTTGAGATGACCTGTTGTGAATTGGTGCTATATGAATAAATAAAATTAAATTGAATCGATAGAAATGCAGTTATTTTTTAAGATTTTTTACAGTAAATTATATATTTCATTAAAATCTTACAAGATGCATCTCTAAAAGAAATCCGAGTCAATTTTTTTGTCTTACAGTTGTTAGCTGTACTATTTTTTCTTTTTTCTGAATCAGTTAAAAGTACATATTTTTCTCTGTATAGTTTAAAGCTTTTTTGTGGCCCATACTAGAAGCATTGCTGCTAGAAACATCAATGATTTAACCCAGAATAACTTAAAATAGGAAATAAATTTAATGGGTCTCTGATGCTGTTAAAAATTAAAATCCTTAACTGAAATTGTTAAAATTTCTAATAAAGACTAAAATACCTTTACTTTTCTGAAAGACACATTTTACACTGTCACTTTAACAAAAACTTAGAGAATCCAGTAGTTTTGTATCAGAAAAGTGTATTACATTATATTTCTGTTTCATTTTAGACCTTATGAGTTAAATATTTGTATGGCTCTCTAAAACCTCCTGCCAACAACAACAATTACGAGCAAATAGCAAAGGTGAAACGAACTGCATATGTCTGCTCAAGAATTGCACAGAACTGCATATGAAAAAAAACTATTTCCCATATGTTCCTTTCCTTTCAGTACCTGAGTGTTGTAAATGAAGTAGTTTGGTTTTCTAGGAAGTTTAAAGAAATCAATATTTTTTTACATAACAAACGGTGAGATTAGTGCAATCCTCTATTTTTAGTTCGACAAAATATTTACACACAAAATGTGTTTTAATTGACTAATTTCTCACTATCTGAACTTTGATTTTATGGTAGAAGAATTTTGAGAAGAGGTGTGACTATATAGGTTTGAAAGGTTCTAATATGCAGAAAGATGCATCTAAAAAATTCTTTTTTTGTGCAGCCTGGCCGGTCCTAGATAGTGCAGTCCTCTCTTTAGTATTCACTAAATTGAAGCAACCCCATCATCATTGGAAAAGTTTGCTTCATGGCTGAAAAAAATTATTTTGTGCCCGATAGCTTTTATAAAATCTCCTGGTATTCCTCAGAGTCCAACATGCCATGTTTTCTCTAATGTTCCCAGAACCTTTGGGGAAGAAACAGACCAACAGCCAATCTGTTAAGGGATTAGGGGTCTAGGAAAATTTCTTCATCTTCCTGTTTTACTTGTTACATCAGGTATGGTATAATCTTTGTTATTGGAAAGGTAAAACTTAATTTCATCCAATAATAACAAACATTACCAGCAGCATTGAACAAGCTTGCTTCTAGATTACACGTAATGCGTGGGTCTAAATCTTTAAGCTGTGACAAGAGATTTACAGAAATGTTTGGCGGAATCTTTGCATAAAGGTAAAAATCAGATATCAGCCAGGAGGACATTCATATTTATTTGTATCAAGTTTGATAATGACGCACCATATCTTATCTGCAGCTTTCCTTAATCAGTTTTAATTCTTGTTTTTACACCAGGGAAACGGGAAATCATGGATTAGAACTTAGAAAGCCTTTTAAAAAAAGTCTCTACACTAATGTGTATGCTAAAAAAATTATTTCTTTACATGAACCATATTTTTCTGTTGTAAAATGCTGTAGAATTTGCTATAGAAGTAAAATCATTAGTAAATACCTTTATCAAGGGTGGTAGTAAGTGTGGAAGGCACTGGGGCGAAAATAACTATCTTCAAATCCAAGGAACTTTTGAATAAATGTTTGAAAGGTTTGACTTTTTCTGAAGAAGGATGACAAATAGCCACACTTAACTTCCTCAAATCATTTAATTTAATATTTGGCCTGCTGCCCAGCTCTATTGATGAGAAGTTGTCTTTCATGTTAGATGTTGACGTTAGCATGATGAACAAGATACAGACACAATGAAAACACAGCACAGCAGTCAAACACCAAAACTGAATGGTGCAACCACGACAATGAGCTGAACGTGCAAATGTTTGCAGCCAGATAGCAGAAAAATAAATGGCTGGAGATGACGAAGAATATGACACAAAGATAGTTTATTTGTTTGAACACACATGCACACTATCTCTCTCACACAGACTCTCACATATGATTTGATGAGAATGAACACGAGATGAATGCATCCTCAGTCCTCAATTAATAGCATAGCTTCAAATCCATCATGCAATTACCAAACGCGAAATCACTGCCCTTTAAAGATACGGTAATGGTGACTATACGCTGTTCTAAAAACAGATAGCAGCATTCTCTTGATAGATGCTGGGGAACAATACCTAAATCATTTTCTTAATTATCTCCTCTGGAACTAATGTTGCAGATATGTGTGTGAATTAATTATTTTAGCTTGATATAACAGAGGGAGCAAGAAAGGATGGAGCATTATCCGCAAAATCTTTATTTTTTTAATACAACACTCATTAAGGCGAAGGCAACTGCCAGTCATTCAACAAGACAAAACCCTGATTTGTAGAAATCAAATTAGTGCTGCAAAAGAGAAAAGAATCAGGAGGGAGAAGTCAACAAAAGGCAGCAGAGACCTTACTATGACTGTCGATAGGAGTCACATCGCAGCAAAAAGAGTATCTTTCTTTTATTTTTCTGGTTGTCTACTCTTGTCTACAGTGCAATTTTAATTTCTGAACTCCAGCAGGATGCTTAGCCCTACCCTAGAATGACAAATGTTAATATACATCAATACATCCATTTTCTCAAGTATGGAGTCTCTTCAACAGTCTTTCTCATAACTTGTTTTCTCCTAATCGCAAAGATGAGTCGACACATGTACAGCATTACACATATCTTGTCCACTAAAATAAAAAGCTCAGAGTGAACTGCACATTCCTTTTATGGGATGGCCAAGGAAAAACATGATTTATTTAAAGTGTATGATTTTTCATTAATTTTTACAAATTAAACCTATAGTGCTTTTTACATAATAGAACACAAAGTATGACGTAGTGAATAAGTAGAACGTTAATGGTAGTTTAAAATGGTTTAACATATAAATTCTAAAAATATATATTTTGCATCCTCTTCTCTCCAGTCCTCCTCAGTTAACACATATAAACACTTTTTGTTATAAATAGAATTAAAATTGTTACGATTAATCTTTACAAGTAGTTAAATATCAATTAGATTGGATCGCTTCTCAAGTCCTACTCAAGATTTTAAACTGTATCTGTCTAGACTTTGACTGAGCCTGGCTAACATCTGCAGTAGAATTTGACATAAATTACTTTACTCACATTATTCAATTCTTATTTCAATATTTATAGGGTTTTTTGCTTGCAGGAAGATAAGAATCTATTCCAGTCGGAAACATTTTGCAACATCTAAAGGGATTTAATCCAGGGTGTCTTTAGTGTAATCTGTCATCCAATCAACTCTAATGAGCTTCTGTTAAAAAAGCATCCCAGGATTATAGTGCTACCACCTTTTTTATGTACCATAAACATATCTGAAGCTTTCACAGTACAGCTGTAATACTTCTTAAGGCAACTGGCCATACTGTAACAGCCTTTTTTTTAATGGAGACAGAATAAAAGGGTGCTTTAGAACTATTGTTATTTCTTAAGGAACGAAAGATGACAGTTTCAGTTTAGAGTTACTTCGTAGGGGATAGATTTAGGAGGCCTGCAGATGGTCCCTTCATGCAGATTCCAAGCTGAAACAAACATTTTCTACAAATAAATGAAGAGGTGGTACTGTAGATCTGTAGTTTTGCCGGTGAAGGTACAAAGCACCATGGTTGTAACCATGTTTTCAAAGACAACAGGCTTCAGCTGTGTCCGTTCGGAGTGGTACTGAAAAAGACAAAATACAGCGCTTCAAGGCAAGCTGGGGCTGTGGCCATGCATGTTGGGAGCTGTAGTTACCATTTGTTATCTGAAGTGAGGCACGTCAAGAGGTAAAATAAAAGCATTTGCGACAGGTAAAATGTTATTTCAAAAACTCCCTTTACTTTTGGTCTTTCACATTAACATCTTATAAAAAGCCTCACCAATAATATGATGTATATATATGTACTTTTATTTTTACTTACTGTGCCTGTGCTTTTTAAATGTATTTTATGTTATATTATTTATACTTTAAACTCCCATTATTGCTGCATTAGCCTGTAGGGTTTTGTTTTGGAGGCAATAAAAAACATTATGCACTAATATTTAAAATATTAAATTAAAAGTCAAAAATGTACAAGTAGATTTCTTACATTATATGAAGATAATTTGCCAATAAGAATAGTTAACACAGTTATATTTGTCCACAAAACCATGCAAGAATAAAGAGTCAAAGACAGTAAACGGATGGATGATCACCGCTGCCAAGGAAGTTATGTTTTTTAGAGCTGGGTTTTTAGAGTTGTTTTTACCTACAATGTGGGGGAAGTATTTTGTAAAATATCCTACATGCGGGAACTTACAGGTACATTCAACTGGAACTTTAACTGGTCCCAATATGGTAAAGTTTTGTTCTTTAAGTTGGGGTTAGTTTAGGACTAAGGTGTGAATTTAATTTAGGTTAGGGTTAGATAAGTTGATAATAGTTAGGCTTATTTTAAGGCTTGGTTAGGCCATATAAAATGAATGCAAGTCAATGAAATGTCCCCATATGTCATGAAAAAATGTTTGTTTGTTCATATGTCTACTGTATGTACAGAATAACTTGAAAAGTTATAGACGGATATTAATGTAATTTGTATCAGAGGTGTCCCTTATGTCAAGGGGAAATCCACTATATTTTGGTGATGATTCAGATCATAATCTGGACACAGGATTTTTTTTAAATATATATATTCTTTAAAATTGTGAGATAGGAAACAAGCAGTTTCCCAAACCAGAGCTTCAGCATTGGACTCAAAAGTCTGGAGGTATTTTACTAAAGACAAAAAGACAAGAAAATGGAACGTTGTTGGTTTGTTAGCAGGATCAATTGAAAATGTATTAATAGATTTTATGTAAAAATGTTACCGCAGGTGTGCCTCATGCCAAGGAACAATTAATTTCAATTTGGTAATCATCTAGATCATGTGCCAGTTTAGCTATAGTTGTAAGTCACAATTTCTGACAAATTTGAAACTTGGCGGTGTTTGTTACATTTGTTTGGCATTTAAATGGAAAATCAATATCATTGAGATGATACTACGCTTCGGAAATGTACAGGATTCAAAGAATCTACAAAGAATCTGAAGAAATCTGCTGCCTTCCATCTCTGTATACATGTTGATGTGCACTGACATGATGTTCATCAGAAATGTCTTTAGCGATTTTATAGGAACTAAGCAGCAAAGTTCCCTACTATCCTCCTGACGCTACCCAACCCTACTTCAACTATTGCCCTTGACTGGATTTGAAGCTTTAATACATAAGGCTGGGATTTTACATGTGCTTAGCCATTTTGATGCAGGCACTATCATGAAGTCTCTTACTCAATTAAACCTGGAATAACTGGACACTTGTTTGACCTACTAAAATCTACTTTAGGTGATGACTCCCTGTTTAAGACCCAGCTTTAGAGAATCCCGGGATTCTAATAGAAAGGAAGAGCACTGCAATGATTTCAAGCTCCCTGGCAATGATTTTCTATATTGAATGCTACAGAGCAATTAATGCACCAGCGAACAGACTTTTGATGAGAACTAAATCATAGTCATGGAATATGCACTGGTCTTTATTGTCTTACTCCGGTAATTCAGATCATCAAATAAATCTCTATTGAATGTAAGTTTTAAATGATAAATAAGCTTTAAAAGGAAGCAAGCTACCCAAACCAAACCAATCAAAGAAGAATTGTACTCTTATCCTTTCTGCCATGTTATTAGCCCTTTGCAATGACTGGTAATATATTTTAAATCCCCAAGAGGCGTTTTTTCACACCTTTATGTAGAAGTGTTTTAAAACAGCTACATCGGTGTGTTTTCAAGTATAAATAGTATTTGAGGTCAGGCCACTGCCTTCACAATGTAACGACTGGGTTATACTGTTTATCTCCAACACTGTAAACTATGATTCATTTTTTTTCTGTCACACAGGCTTCCTAGAGGCTTCCACAGCAGGTAGATTGACCAGATATTACATTTTGTGCCTTATTTTCCACCTCTGTACCCATGTCTTACTAATTAAAACAATGTCCTCCATTAGGTTGGATCCAATGCCGTGTCGGATGTCAATTAAAACACAAAACCTGCGCCCCTTGCCATAACATACCTGTGCATGGTGCTCTTCAAATTGCGTGCCAGTTTCTCCATTCTTAAAATGTGCTGTTTTCATAGCTCATACAAGCTTACTGTGTCCACATACAGCGGGGACTATATAGTGGACTTAATCAGAAACTCAGTTAACTGCCCGTTCAGACAGATGATCACTGCTTTTTGCTCCGTTGGTCACGTAACTGATCCTCACTGTGCGATGCCTGCTGCCTCTGTTATTAGTCGCCGCTGTTGGGTAGCGGGCTGCTGTGACAGCAAAATCCCTTAATGCTTAGCAAGGAGAGCTCTCCTGGAAAAGGATTCAAGGATATATCTGCCTCCTCTGGGGCCTTTCTTTTCTTCTCATACACTTCGTAGACACTTTTTCTCTTATGACCTTTGGCCATTTTCAAAGAACCGCTGTGAGAAAGTTGAGCTTCAATGACCACTTATTTAGTTGATCAACCCAGAAATAAAAGATCTACACCTAGGTCCTCTATACCATTAATTAGAACAGGTAAATAATTATAACATATACAAAATGTAATTGAACATATGAAAGAAAAGACAAAGAAAATAAAAAAGAAAATGTGACAAAGAACAACTGGGTGAGAAGGTGAAATGTGATTGTCATAGACTTTTTTTTTTTTTAAACTGGTTAGAGAAGTTATTTCAGTGTCATTTGAATTGAAGCACTATGACCTGTATGCATCCCATATTGTATCTTATTTGTTTTATGAGGCTTAAAGGGGTTCCCTATAACACTTTGTTTCCCATTCTTTTGAGTGTCTACCATGAGCAGAATACAGTAATTATTAAAATATTTTATTTTTATTTTAGTTTTTGTAAGTTCCAAAATTTTATAAATGTGAATTTTCCCTTAATTAATTAAATGACTCATTTAAAAAAAAAAACGAAAACCATCTGTTTGCATTTTCTCTGGTTATTTGGCTGATAGATAAATATAATACAGGTTTTCTGTATCTAACTATTCAAGTCAAACAAAGGAAAAGCTAAAATCTTTGAGGGAGAAAAATATTTTCACTACACGGTTTCCACCCCCGTTTGAAAATCATTTATCCTTTTTTGTATGTGTCACAGCAAACCCAAATTAACCTCATTCACTTTTGTGACTGAAACATGAAATTATGTATAAAATTGTATCAGGTAAAATGCTTATTCTAAGAATTGTAGTACCAATTATCATATTAGAATATAGAGATTTTTTACATTTTAAATGATTTGCAAATAAAATATCCAACAGTACTTTAAATGGGTTTATCAACCTTTATACTCTACAAGATGTCCTTGGCTTTCTTCAAATACACATTTACAGACATGTCACTGCTTCTCCCCTTTGATTACAGTCAGAATTTAAAATCTGAGAATTTAATGGATCTGCTCACCAGTATAATGGGGTTTGGAAAAGAGAGGACATTTAGTTTTCTGACAAAACAGCAGCCTACTACAAATTGTTAATTTATTTCACTCGGTCTAAATGTTTGAAAAATGTAATCATTCATATGCGTAAAACAAATGGATAGCCTGTTAGTCAAGTTTAAAAAATATCTGTTGCAACTTTATAAAACAGCAGAATGATGGAGGAAGGATAGACTAATTTAAATTGAAAATATGAATTCAAATAAAATTTTAAACAAAACTATAGACGGGGAGTTGTGACCTTAACAAAAGAACCAAAAAATATATTTTGATAAGACCACAGCACAGGTATAAACACATATGTGCACTATCACAGCATAAAACATTAACCCAATCTCTAAACAGCCAGCACGCATGAAGCTCACCCTTATACACTAACAATCCACCCTTTGCACACATAAAAAATTCCCTCCCCTTTACAAATACCTTCATCTGCATGTGCACACACCTTCCACCCTCAATATACACCCTCTACCCCACCCCTTCGTTATTACTTCCCTCTTGAAAGCTAAGGAGAAAGCCCTCCAATTATATGCGACTGCTCAGAAGATGGGCTCAGCACTGCATTTATTAGGAGCTCATTTGGCTAAGCAGGGCTAAACACAGCACATCTAGAAAAGCCACGGACTAAGGTGGCGATGGTGGCGGCGGTGGTGGGGAGGTACAGGGGCATAAGAGGTAGAAGCTGCATCTGCTCTATGAGTGCGTCTTGAGACATTAAAGGGAATATTTCTATATATTCTGTCTTAATCCAAACTGATTTGAGATGGCATGGGGGAGTTTGAGAGGCAGTGCTGGCTTATTTGTTTATGACTGGGGATGTGGGGTAGATAGGGGTGGGGGGTTGCGACGCCTTTGCTTACTTCCCCAGATTTACCGTCTTATACCGTCTCGCAGCAGTTAATCGCTTCTCTTCCTCCAAACACAACCCATTTACAGTTCAAAGCAGCAGAGCCTGTATCTCTCGCCAGCTATATTACGATTAGTATTAATATCATCACCATATTCAAGGCTGAGCAGTCTCTGAGGAGAATATGGGAGGGATGATCACAACAGGGCTGTTGCTTCGTAAGTATAGGGTGCTCTTCCTTGAGAGC
The DNA here is from genome assembly GCF_000732505.1 of Cyprinodon variegatus. NCBI lineage: Eukaryota > Metazoa > Chordata > Actinopteri > Cyprinodontiformes > Cyprinodontidae > Cyprinodon > Cyprinodon variegatus. The sequence goes on along the minus strand of NW_015151024.1, from coordinate 72,532 downwards.
ATGACCTGATGAGGAAATGTCCTGCTTTAGTTTTTTTTTTTTTTTCAGGGGTTAAAGGTGTCACTCCGCATGTTAGGTGAATGTGTAGATGTTCAAATGTGATTTAAAAACAAAAGAAAATCTTTTTTTAGAGGTTTAAATGTTATACTTGCAGGGGCAACGGTTGACTTTGTGACCTTTTTATCGTATAAGTAAACGATATACAGTATTTTGATCTTCTACGTAGAGTTGGAAGTGAAGTGACCAAACAGGGCTTAAACAGATGCTGCTCTCTTTATGGCGATGATTTGACAGCAAATTGTTAAACTAAAGTGATCAACATAGCACAGTTACTTTTAAGACCTTATTAGATGCTGTTAAAATGTGTTTAAAATGTCAGTCTTTAGCCAAAAAAGATTGTCAATGGCAAATCATCTGGAAAATAAGTTATTTAAATTGATGTTTGTTTTTTTAATAATTTGTTGTCATTCAGGGCAGCTGATTTAAGATTTCTTTATTTAAATTGCAATTGCAATCCAACAATATCAATAATTTAAGGTGACCTAGTTCACACTTAAGATATCCCTAACACAGTTGGTGTAATTTTGAATAAAGCAAAGCATCCATTAACCCATTGTCCTTTTTCTGCACCTGGACAGGTCAAAACAGGACAACACAGAAACACACAGTAGAACCAACCAAGGCAGCACTCACACCTGTTGCAGACTTCGATGCAGTCTTTAATGACAACTGGACTTCTTAAAAGAAGATCTGGATGGACTGTTCTACTGGAGATTCTACTGCTGTCACAATATGCATGCTCTTTGAGAGATTGCTGAAAATATAATCAGTGTGAACAGTTGTCTGCTGTTATATATTCTCTATTATGAGTCATGTATTATCGATTAGGAGGAGTGATTAGTGGTATAGTAAGTAGCTTTGAAAATGTTCAGTATATAAACTGAACTTTCCTACTGAACAGACAGGAATTGGTGACTTTGCATGTGTCTATAGGGTTCGATTGAACTGAATGTATATTAATACATTTTTTAAAGTATGACTCTACAGTGGTTAATACTTGTTGAATATGTGCCACATAAATATACTTTAGATGTAAGTAGAATAGAATACAATAGACATTTTAAAGGGACTTAATATATGTTTTATACACAGTTAATCACAGTTCCTCTTATTTATCTGGGATCTGTGGCCCTGAAAACCCTGAAAAAATGACAATTATGCACAAATAATACACATATAATACATAGACAAAATTTTATAACATTTATAGAAAAAAAAATAAAGAACTACCCTCCTTAGAGGAGACTTAACATGCAAAGCAAAAAACATCTGTTGATGATTGTAGCTTGATGTATTTACAGAAAGTGCAGCTTGTGTTGAAGCAGTCAATGAAATGATTTGGATTTACAGTGGGTTTTTAGGTGGGATGTCAAATGTCTCCCAGCAGGTGGATGATTGTCTTTGCAGCTTTGGGAAATAAACTGTTATTAAGTCTATTTATTTATTATGCAATAGTCTTGAATGGTTTAAGTGCATATATTGGATGGGGCTTGGCTAGTTAGCTCTCCAAGTATGAATTTTTACTTCAGCCTGACATCAGTGCTCATGTTTATCAATGTTAATATTAAAGATTATTTTTAACAATGTCTGCATAGAATAGACACATCATTACACAATTTCTATTTTGTTATTTTATTTATAGATTTCATTTTCTCGTCACTGTACGAGTAGTCACAGAACCACTGCTAAGCTCGAAACGCAAAAGCAAGGTTTTTGGAGAACGTGTGCCCCCCTTGAAAACATGGAATGCCCCCCTCCCTCCCTTCATTAGTTTCTGCAGCCTAGTCTGGTTCCAACCCTGTAGATTAAAGGTATAATGTGAAAGAATTACTTACGTACTGAAGTTTGGGTATTTTACTCAAACCAACACAAACCCTAGCGTGTCACTACCCCCAACACACGTATAGCGACAACAGTAGCCACCTTGTGTCAAATTGTCTTGGCAACATAGATGTAACTTTGTAATCTTAAAAGGCTACTAAACTCACTTAAAGCAACAATTCTGTAACAACAAGATTGGAATATGTTGCATGATCTACATTTATATTTCCTATGATAACGAGTAATACTATCTAATTAAACAGAATGGATATGGTGCATATGCAGGGCCCTGATTTGTGTTGCAGTAGTGTAGACTTCCAATTGTTGGGATAGCATCTCCAAATGATATTCACTACCACCTCTAAGTCTCACTGAACTTATAGCAAAGAAAACACACTGTTATTCCTTGTTATAGTAATAGGGTTGGTTAGGTAATGATGCACCAATAATAACACATATGTCAATGCAGTCTATTCAATATTTTGATTGTTTACACATAACGTCTTAAAGGTTTCCTATGGTTGTAATGGAGAATAAACTTCTAGGAATCCAACTGTTTCATTGCAGTGGGGGAATGGAGGTAATCTGGTATACTGTACAGTATATTGAGTGTGGGTTGATGAACAATCAAGCTTTGAATAATAAAATAAATTTACATTATGAGCTTCTCAGAATTACTGATTTTATAAAGAGAAAAATTCACAAATATAATAGGTACGGCAGGTAACAATGCAGTCAACTGATTCAAAGATGGGTATATCCAGGAGGAGGCGTGGCTATAGGAGGCAAAGCTCACTATTGTTACAAGTCGAACTTTTAGAAAAAAACATTTCCCCTAAGGAAACTGTCAAAGTAGGTGCCCTTTTTTGGTTTTGATTCTTTTTGTTTTTTTTTCTTAATTTACTTAATTGCCCGATTAGGACATAATTTCTGTTATTTAAGGAAGGTTTCTAATGCTTTACATCTAATTGTGTCATATATTTTAATTATCTGTTATTTCATTCTCTTTTTTTTTTTAAACCAACTTTTGGCTGCTCATTTACTATAGCCAAAGCATGACTACATTTATATTTGTTGTTTTCAAACCTAGATAGGGATTTGAAGGAAAAAAATATAAAAACCTAGAGAAGTTGCAGGGAGGCAGAGGATCACCTGCAGACAGTTAAAGTGAGAGAAAAATAAATGAAAACAGATTTATACAAAAGTGCAACATTTTCAGAACCACATACAGAGTTAGATAAGAGGGGAAAAACATGGATAATTACCCTCCCTCTGTGTAGCTCTGGTTTTAAAAGCGTGTTTTCACGTTTCTGTGTCGTCGCACTGCTCAGCAGGCATCCCTGGCGTGATGCCAATCTCCATATCTCCTCAACAGGCCCAATAAGTACCCAGCTATCTGCACCTGCGCCAATTATTATCCTATTAGCAACAAATACCGCACAATTACCGCTAGAAACCCTCACACCCAGGCCGCCGCAGGCTGTGAAAACCCAAGGAGAGAAAAATTAGCAAGGAGCAGCAGCAGCGATCAGACAGCAATTAATCAGCACAGGCACATCTCTTAGGGTGGAGAACATAGACAGAGACCCAACATATTTAGCTGTGATGTATAGAGGGCTGATGAATGGATTTAAAGATGTGATGGTACACTCTCATACCCTCCATAAGTGCATTACATGCAATGGCGGTCCTTGAATGATGCTATGACAAGCCCTCCTTTTGCACTCTTATATGTACTAAATTACCAAGAATACAGCTGCTCTTCTACCGTCACAAATTTATAATTGTGTAATTGTTTCAGAAACAGAAAAATACAAAATTGTAAATAAGAAATATTAAACACGTTAAATTAGAGCAAATATGCAACTGCCCAAGTTTGACAAGCCCACATTTTGCTAATTGTCTATTTCTTTTAGATCTATTCCAGTCTAAAAGGTTAAATTGCATTAAACATTTCTTTTTTTTTACAGAATACATATTTTAAAATCTTCATGTTAGTTCTAACAGAGCTGTAGATGCTGTCTTCTATTTATGTTTACTAAACCTATGAGCTGCATACAAATATGTTTTTGCAATGCTGGAACTTTGCACAACACAGATAGAGGGCTGCCCTAGAGGAAGGCCTTTCACCCAAATCAAAAGCACCCCTGATTATATACTACTTCCTTACACTGTATAACCTCAGATTTATTAGGTAGTCCATGTTCTTGTAGGTTACTGATCCAGTTCGAAAAAGACATTTTTAAAGCCAAGTGCCTGATTAAAATAAGCAAAATTTATGATTTTGTTTTTTATAAAGCTGATGTAAACGGCTGCCCAAGTTGTAGTTTTTTTGTTTTGTTATTTTGTATTTTATTTCTGAAAGTTTTAATGCGCCCTTTGGTTACGTATGGGATTTTTTTTTTTTTCTCGATGATGTGTTTCCATTACAGACTTTGACATCTTGGTAGAAAAAGATAACTGGCATGGCACACGAATAACAGATCATCACAGCCCCTGTTTGCCTCAGATAGGCTGATAAGTCCAGTCGCTACAAAAGCAAAACTTGCAAGAGAAAAATATTACCCAGCATGCAAAAATAAATGATAAACCTTAAACACACACACCCACACACACTCCTACACAAATGAAACCCTCTTCTATTCATATTGAAATAGAAAAAAAACGTATCTTTCAAATTGTGGCTCTTCCCTTCATTTGGGTTTTAATGCATGTTGGAAAGATTGAAAAGTAGGTGAGCGAAGGGAGGTAGAGGCAGAGAGATGCAGAGGGTAGAATTTGGGTGAGTTCGATGCATCATCACACCGTTTCCCCCTAACAATTTATCAGCCTAAAATTTGACAAACAGACAGACAGTCTGATGGACAGACAAATTTCTTTAGCAGGCTTCTTTTTGCCACGCCCACAATAGTTGTCAAAACAGCAGTTAGAAGGAGAGAGAGAGGGAGAGAGAGAGATAAAGAGAACATTGAGAACCAAAATAAGAGAGGGGGAGATGTGTGCTCCTGACTCTGACTGCCTTTCTTTTATGAAACAGCGCTGTGTGCCTTGGGAGACAGTTGAAGCTGACAGAAGCACTCAAGTTCTGGCTAAGAGGTCTCACGCACACTCACATACACACAAATCATTTTTGAAGGGATGTCATGTAGCAAACAAGTAAGGCTTCTTTTGGCCTGGTGATACACTGGGTTCTTTGACATTTCCCCTTTCTCCCTGTATTTGAATGTGTTTGTGTGAGTGGGGCGTGTGTGAGAATATTGCGGCCTGAGGCTAGACCATCCAGCCGTTCTCCAAATTGATTAACACGAGACAAAGGTCACCAGAATTCTTTTGAGGCCCGGACTATCCAGCTTTAGCTTTGGTAAGGAAGTCGGATTTTTCAGCTCCATGGTTACTCTATGTTCTTCATATTTTTATTTCCTCTCTGCCGACAGAAAACTTCTGAAAAAAAAAATTGTTGGGACACCTGCTTCTTACAGGGTTTTTTTTCTTGGGTTTTTATTTTCTCAAACACCTCTAACAGCAGAGGGTTGGATGATTACCTGCCTTCCTGAGTGGATTGTGTCCTGTATCCAAAATGAATGGTTCATTATGCTTCTGCAAGGCTTGATGACCTCAGACAGTTCAACCAGCTGTGGCAGAACATCTGAAAGCTGCAGGACATATGCCCTTTGAGAAAGTGACTTAAGAAAAAAAAAGATCTGAAAGCAGCTTAAAGGCTTTTGTTTTTCTTTGACCTGTTTTAATTCTGACTCCATTTCTCTAAGCATACCAAGCAAAGATCTCTCCAAGTTGAAATCCATGCTCTTCTGTTAGCCGTTTGGGGCTTTTAGTTTTTAAAGGACACTATAGTTTTTGCGTCTATAGCCAGATATACTAAATTGTAGTTGGATTGGCCAAAAAGTTGTGACCTTAGGTACACAGACAAGAGTAAGAAAAATTTAGTCTTTCGAGAATTTCAATTGTTAAAAAAACGAAGGCTGGAAGAGCTGCGGTTGAAATCAATGGACTAGATGACACAACTAAAAAGCATCATTTGCTCAGAAGCAGTTATGTTTTAAACAGCAACAGTGTTGGGGCAACGTTGGCATTGGATCATGGAGTTTTTCCTGAAAGACACTTTACTACTAATGGTAGTCAGAGGGCCCGGTGGACCTGTGTATAGCAGCCTCATTTCTGTTAGTGAGCCCCAGGGCAACAATGGCTACAATGTAGCTTGCCACCATCAGTGTGTGGGTGAATGGCTGAATGTGGTGTGAAGAGCTTTGGTCAAGTCTCCTGACTTGGAAAAAAAACCCCAAAAAACTGTATGTTTAAAAACAGGAAAGCAAACTTTCTTTTGATAAGAAGGATGTCTATCCTAACAGTGGCAGTATTTTAATAAACAACTTGACAAAAAGTATAGTATTTGCGTACCGTCCTTACGCCCCAGGTATATGTTCTTCCACAGTTATTGACAGTCCAGGTAATGATATGTTAAATAAAAAAAAGAGAATAATCTAAGACTAAGACTAAATAAAAAAAAAACTGTGGTAGCCAAAGCCAATCCTGTGAAAAATACAGAGAAATCATTTTATTTATACTTAATTTATTTAGACCACACTTTTTGAAAACTCCTGTTTAGTGTGACTTTCTTGCTTCGCTATTAATGTGACATGACACTAAATGGGAAAGACAAGAGAACATTATCTTAAACTAAGATTGATGGGGGCTGATCTACATCCACAGAAAAATAGTTTCTAACCGAAAGGGACCCATGTTGATTGCGGTAATTATTCAAACATTTAAAGCAACTGAAAATGTGGCAGAAACTGCTAGATAAGGACATGTGTTTGTAAAAGTTAAAAGGATCTAAAGAAATGTTTATCTTTTAAAAAACAGCTGCCAAAAACATCACCTTGAGGGTCTCCAACTCTTCATAAGAGCCATTAAATATTGTCTGCATGCTAACTGAGCTTTCTGGTTAAGTCTTCCCATCACAAAGTAAAAAAACTGGAATTTGTTAGGATTTAAGCGGAACTGTGCAGTTTAATCAGATAGAACCGAAATTGAGTGTTTTGACCAAAAACACTCCCTGTAAATATGTCATGAAACTGTAGATGCATATTTGGAGACTGAATTAATGCATTACAAACATTTAGAAATAAGATATTTGAAGTAAAAAAATTGAGATTTCAGCCAAGAAACAAAATCATTTTCATATTGTGATGTTGAGCAAGACCAAAGTTGTGACAACATATTGGCAGGGGTAAGTTAAATTGATATATTTCGCTGCCTTTTGTAGGTATATTTACTGTTGTTGTTCCAATTCAGTTCAGTTTATTAATATAGTACCATTTCACATCTAATGTCGTCTCAATGCACTTTACTGACTCAATTAAACTGAATGAAATCATACAGACAGACTATATATAAGGAAAACCAGCAGATTACATCAAGTTATTAATTTGCAGAATTCAGTCCTGAATGCAGATTTATGTTTTGCAGCAATTCTTCATACTGAACTTGCATGTAATGACACTTCAGCAGTATAAGTCACAGAATTGTCATAATCTTGGTACTGAGTACTGGCTTAAATACTCATTTAATTTACCTTCTGCCCGGTTTCTCATTACTGCTCATCTGATCCACCTGCTCCTGCCTCTAGTTCCGCTACTTGCTCCCAGTCATCAGCCAGATTATTTCTCTCCAGCCAATGGTGAGAGTGTTTTTAAGCTTAGTGTTTCTGTTTTTAACCTTAGTGTTTCTGATTACCTGATCCCGTTCTGCCTCTCAACCGCTGAGTCTGCCTTTTCCTTTCTGATCTGTTTGTCTGACCTGGTTTCGGACTCGTGGACCTCTGACCCTGCCGGTTCCTGTTCTGATCTGTTTGCCTTACCTGTCTTTGGACTCCTGCTTGTTCTCGGTTCTCAGGGGCCGCAGTGTCTGGGACACTTTGGGTGGCGCCTGCCGCATATTGTTGGCAGCCCACAGTGCTGGATCATATCTCTTTCTCTGGGTTAGTGACTTATCGTCATAAAAACCAGGTTAGTGACTTATCGTCATAATCTTCCTCCGTTAGATTTATGTGGTCACTAACTTGTGTTTTCCCCTGTCCAGAGTTTCCTGCCTCAGACGCCCTAGCCGCTGCTACTGCAGATGCGCAGCCTGTTGTTTTAATTAACGCTTTTTAAATTATCTCACTGTCTGTCTTGCCTGAATACTGGGTCCTCTGTTCTGAGTTGTGACAAGAACGCAAAATAAAACATACTGTATGAAGTATATTATCCAAGGTGGGAATAGTGGCGTAATGGTTAATTTTTGGAAAAGACAAAAGGTTGCTGGTTTAAAATTCCGATTGCTCCTCAGGGTCCTGAAGCAAGACCATTCACCCTGGAGTGCTCCCCAAACACAACTCAAATTGACAGCTCACCACTCCCTAGAGGAAAAGGTTAAATGCAGAGTTCAAATATACCTACGGTTGGTCTATAAAAGTATCTTTCCTTTCCTAAAAATGAACATTCATTTATTGGCGTTAGAAATCCCTCCCAGAAGTTGTCACAGCTGAATAGAACACCAGACCAGATGTACCTACTATGAAGAGAAAAAACGTGAAAACACAAAAGATAAATGACAGTAAAAAATTCATATTTGGAGAACAATAGAAAAATGTTGCAGAACGATGAAAAAGCGGTCTCTGTGTCCTCCACCAGGATAAGGCTATTGCAGCATAACCACTGTGATAGCCCTGTGGCACTGTTACGCTGATCTTTTAAAAAAAAAAAGAACATTTTAACTCTAGTTTAAAAGAAGACCAAAATTTCACACAGAGTAAAGCTCTGAGTTAATTTCACAGAACAGGAGCCTGAAAGCTAAGAGACCTTCCTCCCTTTCTACTTTTAGAATTAGTGTGGGAATTAAGTGTTTTTGAACATTTTGAACATTTGGATCTCTAAAGGGCTCTGGAACCAAGCTCCTTGAGAGAGACTGGACACTATTCTACTCTGGAGTGGCCTGTGGGGAGAGGCAAAGACCTGGGGTGGGTCTACTTGTCTCCCCCTAGCTCAGCTGTCTCATGTCTAATTTCACTCTGGTGGATGAGAGAGTTGCTTCCCTGTATGTTGGGGGATTTTGTGTGAAGGGGTGGGGGGTGTCTCTGACTGTTGTCTTGGCCTATAGGCCAAAAAGCTTCACAGAGGCTTCCTTGGTGTATTGGTGGGTTGCGGGACTCCTGACGCAGCAAGAAGGTATACTGTTAAGCTAAGCATGCATCTGCTGGAGGTTGCAGACGAACAAAATCGACCTTAAGAAAAGATTGGACACACCATAGTTTAAGATCTTTTCTTTCTGTAATATACTATCCTGCTTTCCACATTGGTCTCGTACCCTGTGTCTGATTCTACTGACCTTTATTTCTTACTTTTTCCCCCCTCATACTTTTTCACTATTCTCTTTCCGAGTCCTTCTTATTGTTTCATCATGCAAATTTGAATCAGAATCACAAATGTCTTCAACAATGCAACTGTGTTCATAAATGGATCATTCAGACACAATAGAAGAAATTTTATTTTTTGCATTACAATGGCTCTCAACAACTCAGAAAAGTACATCCCAAAATGTTCAAGAACTCTTTTTATTATTAATCGTTATGTGGAGGCGACCCCTTCCATGTGCATCATGGGAAATGAGGGAGGTGTCATGAGAGGCAACCTCTGTCTTGTTCTGCGTGAGTGAGTGGATAAGTGCTACATGTCAGCTTCATGTTTAAAGACGCTCTGCATGATATCTTTGTCATCAGAGCCGACAGAAATCATGGCTGGAGACAAGCGGTGAGCTTGCTTGTCACAACAAACCACTGCAAGCAGAGCTTGCAGCACGATGGAAAGCTGTAATTTAGAATCAAATGAATTATCTATGACTACAGTAAGTTTGTCAGAAAGAGACAGAAGATGTGACGGCTCAGGACAGAAAATGCCAATGTGCACCAAATTAATGGATCTCCTAAAATCATTGCAGTTGTTTGCAATATGCAACAAAATGGAAAGCAGGGCTTAATTAAATTTGGGAAGCACATGTAAAGATAAAAAGCTGGGACGCAGCTGATAAGTTGATGAAAGAGCATTAATGCAAATGATAATGTTTGAGATAGAAAAGCACATTCAGAGAGAGAAGAATTAGTATCATGTAACATCTTAGGTGTTGGTACAGGCATGATTGGATGGAATTAAGAAAGAGTTGCTAATTTTAATGAACTTATATATGATATTAAATATTTTCACTAAAAAAATACTACATAAAAATGAGGAATAAGAAAGTAAAATTGCAGTTGCAATTATTTTTGCCATAAACTGAAATGCAAAACAGCCATCACAAATTGACACGTTTACATTGGGATTCTATCTAATCTACTGTATTACCTTTTTTTTCTTTTTTTTTTATCATATATTGTCATGTCAGTACACTAAAAATATTATACTTTGCAACAAAAAAGTAAAGATGTTTAAATTGTGCAGACATTTTTACAGTACTTCTGCATGGGTGGAAGGTTTGATGAATAGTGGCGAATCTCTAATACTGTAATTGTCATGGAAGTAACCAGTATGAGAGATTAATTTGGTTGATTAATAAGATCTGGAATATTTAAACAATATAAAAATTATTTTTCCTCTATTTTTCTAGATTCTATTTATGTTTTTCAGTAGAGGATAAGCCCTTTGAGGTGAACCACCTCATTTTCAAGGGGGTCCTCAAAAATTATATATAATCAAATGCTCACAGACTTCAGGTTGATAAATCCTTGTGTTTCCAATGTTATATATTCTGGGTAAGGCCTCTACCTTAGAGTACAGAGTATTGCTAATGAGTGACTGGTTAACAAAATTAAAGGGGAAAAAAAAATAAAAATAACGTAATTTTGGGGATCAAAAACTTTCATATGTCCAAACAGACTAAAGTTAATTCAGACTTTTTACAAAATAATTTTCATCTGCATTTAGCAAATGGACCATCCCCTATGTCATTCACTGATGCTCTGGTAGGTCTGAGTGGACAACCTTCCTTCTACCCCCTGAAAAAGTGAGCATACTCTCAACGTCAGGTGATTGATCACACAAGTCTTTCAGTTTTTGCCAACATCAGGCTTTTGTCATATTACAAATCCCCTAATCTGAAAAAAGTCAGAAAAAAAACATGAAGTAGTGTTATAAATATTGTATAAAAAGTAAAAATCTAAAGTTATAAATATTTTTCTTTTTCTTCAACAAATGCAGTTGTTGTTTTTTTAGTACTTCTCCTTAATACTACATTACTATGAATTGATAAGGTTTTCAGACACAATTTCACCAAATCTCCATGATAAAAACATTTCTTATTTTGGAGCTGTGGCTGTTGTTAAACCTACTATTCTAACATTTTTTTAAAATTTTTTATACAAGATATATAATTCCAGACACAAATTCAGGCTAGTATGAATCCAGTACTCAATAAAATGTACAAAAACACAAAAAACAGAATCCGCTAAATTATGAGCAACATCTAAAAGAGAAAATCAAATCACTCAGCATAATATCCCTCTCTCATATAGCAGGGTTGGAGGTCCTGCATCAGGCACTGCAACAACTGTTCCTCGGTCCTATTCAAAAAGCTCTATCAGTAATCAAATAAGAGAGTGCTGGCAAGGAGGTGTTAATTGCCATTGAAAAGGGCTAAAGAAGGGGAGATACTAGCCTTTTATGTTTAGGTTTATTTCATATTAATTTCTTCTGATTTTGTTAATATCCTTAAAACTCTATAAATGACTCTGTATGAAGAAAATGCTAAAATGAACCCTGATTGATTGATTGATTGATTGATTGATTGATTGATTGATTGATTGATTGATTGATTGATTGATTGATTGATTAATTGATTGATTGATTGATCTAATTACAGCAGTTTATATGTTAATGACACTCCCCAACATTTCATAACAGTTTCCACACTTGGATTTATAACACAGGTGGTCATCATCCTGCTATCATGTTTTCTTACACTATTCTTTCATTAAAGTGTGATTGCACTTCTAATGTCTAGGAATGGGTTTTAACCCACTATGACCATGAATGTGATTATATAAACTCAAATTAAATGTTTTGATGGGTGACAGAATACTTTTTTGCACTACTGAGTGCGGAACCTTTTCTAAACATGACAAAATCCCCTCAATCCTCAATCAAAGGTACATATAATAATATACTGTCAATTTATTGTAATAAAATATCAAGATTAAAATGTTGCTGTCTCCGTTTCTGAAGCTGGTCAGGCAGAAGCTGAAATGCTAATCATAAATGGACAAACATCATTAAAAAAAAGTGTACATGTACAGGTTTTTATGCTGCTATCTGAAAGTAGATATATTGTTCTCTGTGAATGCCAGATATGTTCACAAAGGCATTTCGACTTTGATGTCTCTGTTTTAACTTTGGGTATTTTAGTTTCTAAATGTTTTATACTTCTAAAGTCTCTCCTGCTGGAATTGGAAAAAAATGAGGAGGATATTGAAATATAATTATCTTACAACAAAAATAACAAACTTTCAGTTATAATTTAGTATGTACTCCTCAATAAACATTGGCAACTCAATGAACAAAAGTTCTCTCTTCTGCATTATGAATATTAAGACAGAAAATCCCTCAAATGCAGGTGCATATACAAATATGCACACAAACTATAGTGTTTAGCATAAAGCCCCCATGTTGTGTTGCTCCTATAAGAGACATCTCAGGTGGAAAATAGAATAAAAATAAAAAACTTGTTTTCAATTCAGAGAGGTTCAAGCTTGAGTGAAGATTGTCTGAAAGAGAGGGAGATGGAGAGGGTTAGATGGGGAAATGAAGAGAAAAGGAGGGATAGAAGGACAAAGAGAAAGAACGAGAGGCAGAGCAAGAGAGATTTGGAGGAGGTTTTAATTGTTTTCCCATGATGCTTTGAGGAGGGCTCAGGGCTCAAAGCGTCGGAGCAGAAAGCTGTTGGAGGGCCTATCGTCCTGGCAACCAAGCCTGACCCTGCCGCACACACGAGCATGCACACGCACATGTAGATACGTGCATGTGACGGTTCATTTGGAGTCTGACATCAGCAGGGAGGTATGCAGAGAAGGAGAGGGGGGCTTATTCAGATCAGGAGGCATTAAGTTTTGGGGAAGTGATGATGAGGAGAAACGAGAATAAAGAGGAGAATTGGGGGGGAACAAATGTCAAGAAATGACAAAAGCAAATAAGCTATATAGAAATATCAAGTTTTATAAAGTTAATAACACTTTCTAGATTCAGGGTGTGTTTCTCTGATAAGATTGTATTAACTTTGAGCAGCGATTTGTTTTAACAAACTAGCGTCACTGCAAAGTTCCTGCCTTCTAAGATTTGAAAAGTGGATGGTATTTAACATCCGGGGTATTTTATGATTCCTACAACTGTAATAAAATGTCATTTTCCTCTTAGTGTTGTGTGGGAAGAAGATGACTAATCCTGTTAAAAAAAAATAGATGACAGACTGATGGACGTAGGAAGAAATTTGTGGAAATTGAAACTTCAGTCACTCAAATAGTGACAGTGTAACAAAGATAACAACTTCCACTGTAATTTGAAATAGCTGTTATTAGTGCCACTGGAGTAATAATTTTTTTATGGTTCTCATTGTTAGAAAAACCAGTATTGTCAGCGAAAAAAGTCATTCTACTTAACGTTAAATATATTTATGGGGTTGTGGCTGTAAGTAAGTAAAAAACTGGCAAAAAAATGTTACTTCCAAAAGTGTTCATACCTCTTCAACAGTTTTATGTTACAATCAGAACTTTCATTGAAACTTTAACTCGATTTTTTGCAATAGATCAAAATGTAAGTCTAGAACATCAACAATGAACGAGTAAGAGATAGCAGATGTATTGGGCTATTACTTATACTGTCAATCAAATATATTGAAGTTGAAACTTTATTCTGAAAAATGTTCAAGAATTGTAAATACTTATTGATGCCTCTTTTACTATACCATCATCTACTTGGAGTGAACTTTATTCTCGTGACTTTTTTCAACTTTTGGCATCAACATCTAAATTAGACTTAGAAAAATAAATAAATAAAAATTAGATTTGTGGCAACTGTTTTGGTGGTTATAAATTTTTTTAGAGAAAACAAGAAAAATGTAATAAACCAACGGACCTTATCCCCTGCAGGATATTCAGGGTTTAAATGTCAGCATGACAGATTTGATTTTTTTTCATTCTGCTTAGATATATGTTTAAAAAAGCTTTTTTTAAGGACTTCAAAAAAAAAAAGGTTTCTTTTATGGGTTGTAGAGTTTAGAAATTCAAATGATTTGAGCTGATATATTTCAAAAAAAATTTCAGGAGTTAAAATTGTTTCAGTAGATTGTTTTATTAAAAGCCTAAACTTTTAATTTGCAAAAGGTTCTGCACTACCAAGGCTATCAAAAGAACGAGTCATATAGAAATCCTAGTTTTACATCTCAGCTGAATGATATAAATAGAAATGTTGATGCATTTTTAGTGTCATATATATACTAACATATTTCTGCTCTGAAATTCATGCTGTTGGTCTAGCATTACCTTCAAAACTAAACTAAAAGAATACCCAAAAATAAACTAAAACAATACCGCATGACACCGGTTTCTAGATATTATTGTTAGGTCAACCCTGGTCAGAGAATTCAGGGAAAGTAAGAACTTACCAATGCCTTTTTTATTTAAAGGAAAGCTCTGCCCCTTGAAAGTGAACAGCTGGAAATGAAGCAATGTAGAGTTAATCACTGGCAATAGTTTGAATGATTTCGTGAGAAAACAAATAGATTAAACGTGTTTTTCATGTTACTTTGGAAAATTTGTTTGAAAATGATCTTATAAGGTTGTTAAGATCCTTTTTTTTTTTAAGAATATGGGGCTTTCTTAAATTACATAGTGATTAACCATATCAGTTTTTCCCAAAAACTTGTAGTGTTAAAAACAAAAATAAAAATAGAAGACATTTATTCTTTCGTAACGTAAAAGCCTCACTATTCTGACTACGTCCTTAAAAAAGTTTTTCTTCTTTCAGGTAATATTAAGTAAACTAAAGGCAAAGTTGCTCTTCCTTTTACAAGATAATCACATGTGTGTTGGGGATGGAGGGATAGATGATGAAAAAAAAGAGGGAAAGTTTAGGCTTCTTTGTTTTCAGGCCTTGATGTGAGACCAGAAGCTTTCCTTCCCTCCTACTTCCCTCTTTTCACCCTCCATCGTTCATTAGACATACAGCCAAACTTCTCTCCTTGTTCCCCTTCCTTCTTTCTTTCACTCTTTCAGTCTCCCTTTTTTAACCTGCCGTCCTCCTGCTCTCTCACTTTCAAGTTTTCCTGTCCGCTCTTCATCTTTATTTTTTCCACCGTTTTCCGTCTCTTCCTCCTGTTCACCTCCTCCACCTCTCCTCCTCCTCTGCCCACCCATACTGTCTCTGCAGGGAGCCGCTTCACACTGAGAATGAATCAAAAGGCAAAGGGGAGAAATATCCTTTCAACATGCACGCATACGCACACAAGCACTCGTGCACGTACCTATACACACACAAGCACACACACGCCCCAACAGACCGGGAGGACTGTGTGGGAATGAACCAAGGGGCCTCGCTCAAATCCCTGTCTCTAGGCAACGAGTGGGGATATGCTGAGGGAATAGCATTAAAGTTGTAGAAAAACACACAAAGACAGACACACACACTTTCAGGCTTACTCTCTTTCTCTTGGTATTTGTGAAACCAATCAGAAATGCTGAATGATACTGAAAAAAAGGTGAGTGATGCATGTTGCCATGATGTGTTTAAAGGACTCGCTGAGCATCAAACCAGCACAGGATGTGGAGGTGAGCAACAGCGCTAAGATGTGTTGAGAGACCACTGCATGCGTGCAAATTTCAGCACAACAAATAGTCACTTGTGGTTATTTTAGATGAGTGTGTGCGTACGTGCGTGTTTGAAAGGATGACTGCTTGTCTTTGCTCAAAAGTGTGTGGGGGTGTTCGTGCATGTGTGTGTGTGTCTGCCACCTCTGCAGCTGGCCCTCCATCAGCAGATTAATAAGCTTTGTTGCCACGCCGACCGGAACCTACTGACAACCATCCAGGCCCAAGGCACTCTGGGTAACGGTCTGACTGGCCGCAAGCTGGTCCTGTTTTTACAGCTCTGTTTTATCCCACACCATGCTCCTCTATTTATGTGGAGGTGTGTGTATGGGTGTGTGTGTGTGTGTGTATGATGGTTAATTGCTCTTCTTTTGCCAATGACATCACTGTGGCCACAGATGTTTTTTTTTTCCTCCTTGTTGGACCCCCAGAACGGACACACAACACAAACACGTACATTCATATAAAGACTCAGGAAACACTTTCAGACTTTTGACTCGTGTCCCTGTTCCTTGCTGAGTCTATTTTTACGCTCTCCTCTCCATCTTGCCTGCTCTTAAAAAAGAAAAGAAATAATCTGTCCTGGTTTGAAGGGAAATCCTGTCAGTTGGAGACACCTAAACTTTAGTCCCCATAAATTTCTTTATGATTGTTCAGCCTCGACATCTTTTCCAGTCTAACCTCCCTAACTATTAATATATAGACAAGGCCTACTGTAAAAGCAGTTTTAATTGAATTTCTTCCTAAAATGTTTATATTGCAGCTAAATAACCCTGTTTTATGACAAAATTAACAAAAACAGCTTTTATAAGATCAGCACTGAACTCTACTTGTTAGCAGTCATTTTTCTGCCAACAGATATTGTCAATAAAGAAAGTATTTGACTGATATAAATAAATATATTCAAATCATTTCAGTAATATAGTGCCAATTCAAAGCCATTGTCACCTTACAACCCTTCACATGAAAATGTAGACAGTGACAGGCCTACTGTATGTAAACAGAGTATTCAGATGATTTAGAAAGAAACAGATAAATTTTCTTACAATTGATAATATATTGCAGTGAATGTCAGTTCATTATCCCTTTTGGCAGAAATAGCTTACAAAAAATTAAGTTTTCAACTTTGCAGCAATATTTCATTACAGGGAGCAATACCCTTCTGCCAGGAGGATATTTCCAGCAGAACCTGGGATAGTGTAAAACGCCGTCTGCTGTGACCGATTGGAGGTTTGCAAACACACAAACTACTCAAAACCACTGTTCTTTTTCTATTAATGCCCTTTTTTCTAATAAAGTAAAATGGTAAAAATAAAAAATAAAGAACACACAAAGAAACAAAGCTTGAATAAAAAGCCAAGAAGTCAGCTGAAATCTTTCAGTATTTAGAACGCAACCCTAACAGCAGCTAATTTAGTCCCAACAGATGACTTATTAAAAGAGTTCTTATTAGGTATCACAGAAAATACATTTTCTTTGATTGAAAACAAAACGCTTTCAAAACACTCTATTGTTACCAGCTATACATAAGTCCTTATGAGATATGCAAACTTCTGCAGGCCGCAGAGTGACACATTAAAGTCTTAAAAGTGGATAGATAATTTGATCAGATGTGCCATGAGGATATAAACTTATCTAAAAAAAAAAGTATGCAATAGCATAAAAGAATATAAAGGTAAACATGACTGCTTATATAACATTCCAATAGACCCTTAATTAGCTGGTAAGATTTTTCTACTTAGTGGGGGGAGTGGTGGCCTAGTGCTTAGAGCAGTGCGCTTGTGCTCTGAGAAGATTGCAATCAACCCTACAGCCTGCACTCTGGGTCCCTGTGTAAGACCCTTAACCCCACACTGCTCCGCTGGCGCCACACAATGGCAGCCCCACTGCTCCCAAAGGGGATAAGTTTAATGCAGAGGTAAATTTCTCCAGGGTGATATTAATACAGTTAAATTATTAGTTATTATATTTTAAGTGATTAACTCCCCACTGCTTCTACATTTTCACTGCACAAGCCTCTTCTGCTTGAGAAGAGCCTTATAAACTTCATTTAAATGTTGCTGCAAAACATTTGAACAAAACAGTATTGAGAAAACATAGTCTGGGCCGACTGACCAAAATGGATGCATTTGCACACACCATGTTTGAACGATGAATAAACTGTAGATGCACATAAACCACAAAACTACAGACAAACAGTACGGTTTAAACATGTAGAACAGAGTTTCATAGTAATGGTTAAGTTTTAGACTTTAGGTGAGTCAGAGGAAGAAACTTCAAGCAGGGGATTTGGATATTTTAGTAAGACATCGTCTCCAAATGCAGTCGATCAAAATCTCAATCACACTGAGCTGAGAGAAAGATTTAAATCTTCTATATTTCATTTATTTAAGAGAGGTGTTTTGAGTTGTTAAAAACATCCAGAGTGATTCCACGTCAAGAGTCCCAATAGAATAATAATTACTTCCTACATTTTTTTTAATAAAGTATGCTTCTACCAAAATGACACTTAAACAGCGTGTTCAAAATAACACTGAGAGGAAATAAAACATCTTGTTCAGTTAGATTTATCTCAAACTATCATCAAGCACTTAAGCAACCTTTTCTGTATTGAGCACTTCTCTAAACTTTTTCTTAACTCTTCTGCTTTCCTCTCATGTTTACTTTCAGACTTTTAAGGTCATCCCCACCTCATTTTAAACTGTTTTAAACTTTTTAGCCATACAATTTTAATCCTACAGCAAACTGTTGACTTTTCTAGGTCTTTTTTTTTCTCCCTTTGGGCTTTGTGTTTCTGACCTATGACCTCCCTTGCTGTGGGCTACAAAGTTGATGTTCTCGCTTGTTCAGCTCATTGTGCAGTCTTACCCATTGTAAGTCATTGTTGCTGCAGCAGCAGGCTATTTTTCGCTCCCAAACGAGAGCTGAGGTCACTTAGACAAAGCGGAGAGAGCAACTTACAGGTCAAGTCCAAGGTAAAAGCCAATGAAATCTATCATTTATGAGGATCATATTAGATACAAGATGGAAAAATAAACTTTGTCTCAGTGTGTCTCAGTTTCAGATTTTTAAAACCATAAGAGGATTATGAAAGAAATTAGAAAATATATTATGTCATAGAGCCTTTTAGTTTATTCATTAAAGAAAAAAAATGAAGAGTATCTCAATTGGGTAGTAAAACTGAGAAAGTTTTCACTTCAAATCCAATGAGGAGTTGTTTCCATGTTTACATTCATTCCCATAAGACGAGTTGCCATCTTGTTTTCCATTCTCTCTGTTTATATACATCATTTTCTCTGCAGCATAGTCTTTTATTTGTCTCACACCGATTCAATCACAGTTCTTGTTTTTTTTTTTTTTTTTTGTAAAACTGTCACCACCACTCAGTCATTTTTTGTCTTCTGCATCAAGGGCGCATGAAGTAGCAGTGCCCCCTGGTGGCGGACAAGCACTACAGCAGAGGTTTGAGGAAACTTGCAAATCATTGTCTCATCTTTCAATGCCTTCTTATTAGCTATGTTTAAAAGAAAAAGAAAAGGAAAAAAAACTGTGGACTTCAAGTTTGTACAGAAATCAGAATAAATATCTTAGTATCCTTTTTTCCTTTCCTTTTTCTAAAAGTCCAAGAAATATGCAGAGAAAACTTTTTACATTCAAGAAAAGTTGAGGAGCTTGAATATATAGTTATATGAGAGGAAATTACATTTGAGTATATAGAATATAGTGAATATAGAATATAGTATATAGAACATAATTAATTTTACTATACAAAAAATACTACTCTCACTTTAACCCCTCTTTATTCT
Source organism: Cyprinodon variegatus (assembly GCF_000732505.1). Taxonomy (NCBI): domain Eukaryota; kingdom Metazoa; phylum Chordata; class Actinopteri; order Cyprinodontiformes; family Cyprinodontidae; genus Cyprinodon; species Cyprinodon variegatus. Next base: position 52,942 of record NW_015151024.1, on the reverse strand, counting down.
GCTTTAAAGCCCTGTCAGACTGACTGAAGTCACATTAAAGGAACCGCACCATCACAAGACACCAACTTCTGTCAAGTCATGTGGCGTTTTTCTGTCAGATCATTCCTCCCAGCTTTAAGTTCTGACGTCCCTCTTAGTGCCTCTTGTCTTCATTCAGCCTCTCCTCAGGTGTAATAGAGTCACGTGAAACCGCTTGCATAGCAGTTTCCTGGACTCACATGGGATTTTCACAAACAGACAAGATGATTGACATTGTTGGCCAAATAGGAGAACAAGTCCCTGTCAGCACATTTGCACTTCAACTACATTATATTTGTTTGATAATTATATGCATTATAAAAATGAGTGGAACAGAATGAAAGGAGGTGGAGAAAGAATAGCAGAGAATCAAAGTAAAAGTTGAAAATGACTTGACATTTGGTCCAAGTTAAATTAAGCATGACCAAATGCCGCAGACTGCAGACCTCAGTGAAAGCTACTTTGTCTGACCAAGCTCCTTCTGCCTTAATGAAGCTAAAAGAGTCTTAAACAGCTTAACACGGTGTTCAGGTTTCTACCTGTGTAAGGCTATACAATGAGTGTAATGATGCACAGAGCAATGATGTGTGCGAGGATGTGTGCACAGGATAGAAAAACTCTGTGGACAAAAACTTACTGTATGTATGTGTATGTGAGGGGGAAATTGTGTCAGGGAAAACAGAGACGACATCAGAGTCCGTATTAGAGGATAATTACAACTAAACAACGGGAGCCTGTTCCCATGAAGAATCCAGGAGGATTATCACCGCTTATTGCTCCTTTATGTTGTCCACTGTTTTTTTTTTTTTTTGTGGATGTGTGCCCAACTTGGTAGCTTGCCTTAAATGGCCTCTGTATGGTTTGCTAGGACGTCTTTAGGTTTTTTCTCTGCAATGTAAACTGTAGAAAACTTTACAAATTTGCTGATTTCTAATACCGGTAGCTCTTTGATCTCATTGTCATGCTTGTACGTTTTATAATATCCATTGAATCTGAATCTAAATCCTTTATCGTTTCTTTTTTTTAAACTTAGTGTTATGGAATCATTAGCAAAAACAATCTTCCCAGCTTAGACCACCTACAGGGGTCCGTTTCAAGAAGCAGGTTCACTGAAGTTTTCTAAATCTGAAATTTGGGAAACTCAGAGTTTTCTGTTTCACAAAGAGAGTTTCTTCAACCTCTGTTCAAGTTAGCGTAGCAACATTCTACTCAGAGCTAACCTGGTCAGGAGCAAGTTTTGTTCACTACAGTCAGACTTCCTGACCTCAATCAATTTAGAGTTGGGGATTTGAATCTGAGTTTGTTAAACCTGCTTCTTGAAACGGACCCCAGGTGAACCTACATATCCACTTACCTTGGATCAACAAACACAAAGCCTGCTTTTCCTCACTCACTTTTTATTTTATTATTTTTAAGAAACACTAAAACATATCAGTAAAGAAAAGTAAAAACAATGTGCCAAGAACAGAAAGAGAACTGCAGACTTCCTCGCCTTATAGGGTATAACTTCTTAAAACTTTAAAGGTATTGTGGAGGATTTTCACAAGTTTTTGAAAAGACCCGCCCTCTCCATTTAAAAAAAATGCACATGCACAACTCTGTACCCGCTCCTGAAACGGAAAACACATTAAATGCATGTGAGAGCATGCACGACACCCATTTGGACCTATCTGTTTGGATCGCTCATAGAAGCTTATTTTCTAAAAGAAGATTTGCTATTTTTCCACACTCACCACCGGTAACTGAAAATGGGGACAAGCATGTAGGAACGCCGTACGTAAACATATCACCAGAATGATTGACAATTAGGAGGACCACTTATTTAGATGATCCACCCAGAAAAAGAACCTCTTCCACTATTCCTTTAAGAGTATAGTATCCTGTCTTGTCTTGTCATGTCTTCTAAAATTTTCAAGTATATACCACAAAAGGCCATCCAGCCATCACACTGTTTAGGCAGGATGTAAATTGTCATAGAGATGACAATACTTTTGTGTAAAACGTGTTTAGCAATCCCAGAAAAAAGGTTAAAGGCTGAATGAATCTGTTGGGAATATTATTATGACTGAGAGGCAAAAATCCACAATGATTTTATTTTAAATACATTCAGGAATATTAATATCATTTTCAGAGACATTTCTTTGTGGTTTGATTAAACTAAAACTATTGCTTTATTAAAAAACTGGTAAAAGAGAAAAATAGGAAATGTGCAAGCCAAACCACACCATCCGTTAAGTACATAAAAAACGTGGCAGCATCATTTGTTGTATGCTTTTTGTTATTGAAGGAAACTTATTCTTCATAAAATAGATGGTAATGTGTTTCTCTCACTCTGGAAAAATATATAATGACGAAAACTTGTGACAAACTTCTGTGAACAGCAATGGGCCAAAATAGATTCCAGCTAACTACAAGCTTGGGGAAAGATTCCCGAAACATTTTACCCAATTTGTACAGTTTAAAAAGCAGTTTTGACAAATGCTTTGAAATAAATATATATATATTTCTGAATTATGTTAAGAAAGCTAAACAAAATGTGTTTAAACAAATCTCTTCCTCAAGCGTGTTCGGTATTTCTGACTGACCTACAACAGGAAACATTTTGTCTGAGTTAAATTCAGGCTCTTAGAAAGAACTGGCTTTGTTTTATTTGTTGTTATTTTGTTTCAATGTACCTCTGCTCCAAGTTGACATACACTCATCATGAAAGTCACATAATTTTTTAGCTTGTAGTAATATGTCTTAACTTTTATTTACCAGTCTGAATTCAAAAGAAAAATGTTTATGTTTACTTCTATGACTTACAGCTTTACTTTTCCTGTGCTCTTTCTTGGCAGTATCTCTTTCCCTCTCCCCTTAGTTCTTATTCCATCTTTCTCTCTCACCTACCATTTTCTCTCCACGTCCATTGTATTCCATTTTACTCCCTAAATAATTTTCAATAAAGTTAAGGTCCAAGTACAAACTTGGATCTTTTAATATGCAGTTATCAAGCTGGACCTTATTACAGTCATAATGTACTGATGGTGAAAGCAGGTCAGGCTCTATCTAGCTCTGGGATATCTATTGTATCTGTATTTGCAAAACAGGACACACAAAAAGAAAATAAAAAGAAATCAATAAGTACCTATTTTGTTTCTTGCCATCTCTACATCAGGATTAATAGAGTATTTCTGAATAAAACAGAATCGAGTTTTACTCTACCCAACAGAGGGAAAAAAAAAAAAAAACACCCGGTGAATGACAGTGCTTTATCTCATCAATTTCAGAGGTTCCCCTGCCCTGGGGGGGGGGATCAGTTTTAAGGGATTACTACTAGATGTCAGCAAACACATAAGCAAGCTGAAAACTTCAAAAGGGATGAAAATATTTCACTGAATATTTCACAGTATTTAACTTAGGTCTTTTTTCTTTCTAGCTTTCTTTACAGCACATCATATAAAAATTAAAATAAACACAGAAAATCTAGCTTCAAAGTAGCTAACAAACATTTCTAAATACTGAAACTAAAAATGTTCATAATGTTCTTAAAAAAGAAACATGTATTGCTCCAATGTAGACTAAACTCTCTTGAATGAACAACGCAACTGTGAATAAAACTGTTATGGTTCTCCCCTTTTGGACTTTGAGTTTTGAGTTATCTAAGTCATTCTGTTTTGTTGATCTTTGATTTATTTTCCATTTTGTGTTACCGGTATATTCAGGGCAGTCTTGGGTTACTCTCTTTTGCCCCCTGGTGCCTGTCTGTTTTCCCCTAGCTCCCTTCTAGTCACTATCCACACCTGCTTCATATCAGCTGATTACCCCAGTCTTTGTTCTGTCTCCCATATATATGCAGTTCTTCACCACTGGTTCCTTTTTCACTTTGCTCCGTGTATGTTTCTTCCTGGCATCTCATGATTTTTGGTTTATTTGTTTTGTTCCTGAATTTGTACTTTTGTTGTCACCAGAGTTTAAATTAAATCTGCAAAAACTCATCTTCTCATCTCTGCAATTGGATCCTCAACCAACCTCCAACAAACCCTGACAAAAACTACTTATATTCAATACATCTAACTTCTAACAGAGTTATATTATGATCTATTTAAGTGTCTTACAGTCATAACATTTTGAGGACCCTTGAGAGATATTATCTTTGAAAATGTTCTGTTTTGCTCACCCTTTGCATATTTAGGGAAAACTTTACACAGCATTTAGGAGTTTCACTGCAAAAAAATCTAAATCTAGACTAGTCTGTTTTTTTCTTAAATTAAGCGTATTTGTTCTTGAATTGAGGAGGTAAGAGAGACATTCTGCCAATGGAACAAGACAATTTACACTTAAAATAGGAAAACACAATTGCATTGTCTAATTTCAAGTGCATATTATCTAATTATCTTATTTTAAGAGTAAAATTACTCATCCTATTGGCAAACTATCTCATTTACCTTCTCAAATTAAGGGTGAATACACTTAATTTAGGAAATTTTTACTTATTTCTAGATCGTTTTTGCAGTGTTATTGTAATGTATAAACATCCTCTAAAATATACATTTGTGAAGCCAGACACTGATATTCATCCCAAAGCTTTTCGGTTGTGGTCAGCATTTTTTCCAGGCAAGTTTTGTTCTTTCACATAAGCTTGCTCATCAGGGGGTTAATTTCATGTTGGAACAGGAAGGTACCATCTGCAAGCATGACTATAACAAAAAAAGTAAGAAATAAATAAAAGACTCCACTCAATGAAACACTCCATCAAACAAAATTTAAACTGCTCTAAAGTCCATTGATGCTGTGATTTTCTCTACTAACAATTGCAGTTGGTGGCCTAACGCTTGAATTTAACTTCCTCAGCTTTAAGATACTTTCTTGTTTTAAATTCCCTGTTCAGTGTTCTCAGGCTAATCGGAATGCCTCATGGAGTTTGAATGTTTTAACTTTTCAGAAAACCTGGTAACCTCTGCACACCATAAACCCCATGAATTCTGATTTACTCTGTAGTTCTATAACAAAATTGAATCACAAACAGCTGAAATGTTACACACCTGCAGCCATGTACTGTAAGTGGGCAAGTTATTGTTCTAACAATATAGTATATGTGTTTAAAGATAATTTTGTTTTTAGCGCTTGCATGAAAAAAAAATCCTCTCCCCTTTGTTTTCCTATTTTTTGTGGTAATCAATTATAATTTAAAGGGAAAATTATGTTATTTTCAAATGCTTTATTATTCATTTAGTCAAATTTTTCCTTACAGGTTTGGTTTTGGTCACTTTTCACTTTCCTTTTTCACTTCTGAGGGAAAAGCTGTTGGCCAAGGAAAGGCGCCTCCTTTGTATGTACTGTCAGACTCCTTTCCTGGCCTGATCCTGGATCCTTGCTTCCCAAAACAAAATGGACCTCTGCTCTCCAGCCTGGACCCACAGAAAATGCTTTTATTGAATATGGAGCAGAAAGCCCTTTACCACAACTGCACAAAAGTAATTAACAAAAGACATATCGAAAACTGGCTGGTATGCATCTGGACAGAAAAACTTGCGAAAAAAGCTCCCCAGTGGAGGACTTTATACAAGCCTCCAATTAATTGGAGG
>NW_015151024.1:9629-47092 GCF_000732505.1 Cyprinodon variegatus | reverse complement strand
CAGAGACAGCTGCTGGAAGGACCTCACCTCGATGCTGTGGCTCTCTGGAAGTGCAACCTTAAAGCCAGAATAAGGCTGGAGTTTCGCTTCCACAGAGCCACACAGAATATGAAGGATTTATGCAGTTGTGGGGTTTTAACAAAATTTTATGTACTGTGACAGATGATGGAAAAATACAATATAACAACCTCCTAATTTAAGTAATTTTTAACTGACTCTTGATTTATATAAATAATTGATTATATTGTTTTGATTTAGTAAATAGTGTTGTCAAAAACCTTGGTTTGTTCACACTTCTTAACATAAATATCTGTTTCTATTAAACTCTTGATACATGTGGCCAGTTGATTTTTATTTTTTTTACAAAAAAAAAAAGAATCAAAAGCAGTTTGATCAAATTAGCTTGCTTTGTATAGTCCGTGAATCATTAACAGTGATAACTTTAAACCGACTCTGGTAAATTTTGCTTTGTTTATTTTTACACTTAATAGCAATGGAAATATGATATAAGTCAAACATTTTATAAATAGTCTAAATCCAGTCACCAAAGTTGCAGCTGGACTATTGAAACCTGAAAAGTTATTGATCCCTCAGAGATGAAGCTCCCAGCCTGAGCCCTCCCTGTGAGACAAAAGTGGGCGTCCCAGCAGAAAATTAGCGCATTTAGCTGTCATCGCTCAGCTCGCTTTACAGTTCCAACCAGCATTCACACAGAGAGCCCTGGCCTCTTTTCTCTTCTCCCATCCATCCTCCCCATGTCCCACCCCTACCCTAGATTACGTGCTCGCTTTACCTTTTTTTTTTGACGGAAAGATGATCCCCTGTATACCTCAGAGATCAAGACATGAAGGTGTAAACTGCAGATAAATGTGATCAAGTGTCACTGTCATCTCAAGCCCTCAGATCGGAGAGGCTGGCTCGCTTTCTAGGCTTATTTTTCCCCTCCCCAGCCCCCTCCTTCTCAACAACATAGATTAGTTACCCCCTACTTGTGCCTTTTAGTGAGAACAAGACGTAGAGATGAGATCTTGTACTCTGTAGATTTTAGATGGTCATAATCACATTTGAGATAAGGCTGATGGATTCTACAAAACAGCATTATTTCCAGCTACATGATTCAGTTCAATTCAGTTTATTTATAAAGCACCATTTCACAACACATGTCTTCTCAATGCCATTTATAGAGACAATACCGTCAGATTGGATAAAAGTTTCTATCAAGGAAAACCAGCTGATTGCATCCAGTCACTGACTACCGGGATGCGCTCTTGCTGGACGAGCTTGTGGCGACAAATTTTCGCTTGCATTTTGTGGTTGACTGCTCGGCAACCCCTCAAACTGAGTATGCATGCAGTGACAGTGGAGAGGAAAGACAGCCCTTAACAGGAAGAAACCTCCTACATTATGGACACTGGTACATAATTAAAGCGAAGTGATTAGTGAGTGTGAAAATACATTTAAACATACATTATTTCGTCAGTCAGCTATCAGGCTTAACATTCTGCTTTTATCCTTACATTAGACCTTTTTTAGAAAAAAAAATATATGTGTATTTTCAAAAGTGCATAAATTAGGCCTAAAATTATGACCTAAGAGGACAATAGTCTCTGGCTGAACTGAAAGGATGAATCCACACTGTTTTAGACATGCCCTGACCCAGATGCCTGCAACTGAAGTTTGGTCTTTGTCACACTTGCTCAAGCAATGATGCTTACTAGTTCTCACTGCTTCTAAATTAAACAGGTTGAATGAGGAACAGAGCTGGCTCAGTGATAAGTGCCTCACCTATTAGAGGACATACCTTCTAATCCCCAATCAGTGGTGATATTCCCCTATATTTTTTCTTTGAAATTATTAATTAACCTGTAATTCAACTAAAAGTCAACAATTATAACACATTAAAATACAGAGGTAAATGTGCTGCTGTATTTCAGCTTCATGTTTGAGTACATGATGAAACAAATGGAGAGCAGAACTCTGGGAAAGTATTAGTGTTTTATAGGAAGAAAAAAAAGAAGGGCAGCACAATGGAAACATGAAGGAACCAGGAATGAACCAGTAAGTGGAGGAGAAAACCAGGCAACTTAAATACAGAGCAGAGTGATGGAGAGCAGATAAAAGAAATTAGGAGAGCATGAGAAACAGAGGAGAAAAATTAAGTTAACTTAAGTAAAGTCAGAAGGAGAACTTTAAAACATGACTGCAGATTTGATGTTTTTTTATCCATTGTTTATTTAGGTCTCAAATAATTAAAAAATCAAATGTTTTTGTGCAGTTACTCTAACATGCATCCCAATTTACTTTGATGTCCATAACTTTTGCAGACTAGAGTAGAGCATGATCTATTTACACCTCTTTTCTTCTTTTTTCACCGTATTTCTTATTATTTATTTTTTTTTGCATTTCTCTCCCTCTCCTTTTCAACAGTTTGCACGTGTGATAAACCATTTATCTCTCCAAGGACGTTCTCCCCGTCCACACGTCCATCCAGTCAAATTACACACTCAACACATAATGGAGTCTATTCCTATCGCCTCGGCACAGAGAGACCCAGAACTTACATCTGCTGTGGAATACCCCAGACAATAAACAATTCACCACTCATGTTCAAATCTAATTTTTCAGACAAATTCTCGACAATAAGAAGAAATGAATTATGCCGAAGCAGACGGAGCTGCCTTAGCCGTTATGGAGATGCAGGGAAAAGTTTTTCTGAGACTTTTTTGGCGTCGAGCAGATTCCTCTGAGCTAGCCATTATCTCAGGAAGGAAGTTAATTAAAGTGGCCCAGTCTGAATCAATGGAGAGAATTTGCAGCCGCACAACGGACAGATCGTCAGACTGCCGGGAAGAGCGGAGTAACGGCCATGACACCACTTCAGAGGAGAAGATTAGCCCAGAGACAAAACTCTCAGCTCTGATCAGTCCCCACAGTGTGGCTCCCCTCCTGGATTATTCCTCCCCCTTCTTTTATTTTCTATCTCCTTCTTTCTATCCATCTTTCCATGCCTTCCCCATTTTCCAGCCCCACAAGAACTGGAGGGGGGCTTGTCTTCAAAGCTGGTTCCCTCCTTCCGTCCCTGTAATTCCTCTCATCATTACCAACTTTCCAAAACTTAATTTTAGCAATTACACATGCAATTAATTAATAAATGTGCTGTCATTACAGCCCCCTGTGTGATCTGAGCCCCATGAATGGGAGGTTCGAATAGAGTGATCAAATGAACTGTGAGGGGCTTCAGAAAAAGACACAAGGAGGGAGGGATAGAGGGGCTGAGATTGTTATTAAGGGATTGTAGAGTTAATAGTTTGAAGGGTCGGAGCTTTATCAGTGGCAGAAGTCTGCAGGGAGCAAGAATGAGAAACAGACTGAGGAAAAGATACGGGACGGGCTGAGCAAGAAACGAGAAGCAGAAACGGAAAGACAGGATGATGAAGAGGATGGAGAGCAAAGAAATGAAGCACAAAAATAGAACAAAAGAAAAACAGAAAAGAAAAAAGACTGACAAGAATGTGATAAGAGAACGGGAGATGAGGGGAAAGAAAGCTGTAAGGAGCACGCTCGGTTCAATCAGCCGGATTATTAATGAGATCAGAGAGTTCTCAGGTCACGGAAGAAGCAAAGCAAAGACAAAACACTTTATTCAGCTAACACACAAATAAGAACAGAAATGCTAATGATAAGCTCTAATCTTCAGAAAAAAAGTTTTGATGAGAGCATGAATGTTGTCCATTTTAATCTCATTCTTTGCTGCTTTTTGAAAGGTGTTTTACTTTTTTGTTTAAAAAACAAAACAAAAAAGTTAGCAGGTATGTTTTGATACATTAGAATATGATTATATGAAAAACACCAGAGTCCCTTCGAAAAAAAATCTTTTGGTGTCAAAATATTTGCTGTTGCTGCATCAAGATCCAGATTTATAGGGAAAACACAGGCAGAAAAGCCAACTTCTGTCCCGTTTACGTCAGCAAATATCTCCCAGTAAAGGAAAAGCATCAAATTACTGACTCTGTGTTTGTTGTGCTTGGATATAAATTGTTTATTGTTGCATCCTTTTGGCCAACCCAAAGTTTTACAGAGAAAAACTGGAACAAGTTGGCAGTTTGGCTCAAAAGATAAAAAAAAAAAAAAGGAAATTTAACATCATGGAGAGCAATTTCACTTTTTAACAGTTAAACATGTTAAAAAACTTAACTAACAAAGCTAGAGAACTGCGAAAAGGAAGAAATACGATACATGATAATCCAAAGTATTGTTTAAGGAAATCTGAAACTTTTGCTCTGCATTGTTACTAAACTGCCTTTAAATTCAACCATATTACCAACAGAGGTGTCAAGTAATGAAGTATCTATACTTTACTCCATTACTTACTTTCCTTTCTTCTTCTGATTTCAACTCATTACATTTTCACACAAATATCTGTACTTTCTATTCCTTACATTTTTAAAACAAACGTTACTCTTTACTCTTGGTTTTGGTTTAATGTTTATAAATATTTATTTCACTTCATGTGCGCCATCCAATGCAGATCATTGGCGCCATCCACATCTAGTGAAAACTAATGTCATTTGATGAGTCATATAACACAAACACTCATTGGTTAGCTAAAGGAAATCATCAGAAGCAAGCAGGTGTTCTTTAAACTGCAAACGTGAATCGTCTATTCCATGATCAGTGTCAGATTCAGAAAAAGATGTTGGAATATCTAAAAGGTCAGACACAGGCAAGAGTGTACCGGGAGACGGAGACCAACAAGACCTCCCTCATCCTTGGCCCTATCTCAAATAATTTTTTGAAATAGTCGAATAAAATTAGCTTTCGATTCATATATGGCATCTGGCTGTTTTTTTTTTTTTTTTAAGGTTATTTTACACTTTTCAACTTTAAGTAGTTTTTCACTACTTTTTCACTTTTACTTGAGTAAAGAGGTCAAGTTGATACTTCAACTTTTACCAAAGTGTTTTTAAACTGCAGTATCTATTCTTCTACTTAAGTAATAAATGTGTCTAATTTTGACACCACTGGTTCCCAATATCTTTTACATTTCACCTAGGTAAAGATAAGGTAAGTAAATTTGTTGTTTAACCATGGTGGCGTGTTGGACAACGTTAGCGAAACAGCATCATGTAAGGTTGGCTACAGGAAAACTGTGGACTGGAGTGGAGAATCACATTACAGCAACCCAGCAGTGAACATACTAGGCTCAGACTGGGAACGATTTTCGGCCCTCACATTTTATCATCTACACTGGCCAACTTATGGACCCCAGTCACCAACCCCCGAAAAAAAAAAATAGAAGCACAGTCAAACATGTGCATCTCAAATGTAAAACACAATACAAATACACATTGTGGATTAACCGATCTATCTTCAAGAATCACACAATAACCATAACCAAGACTTTTATAATGCGGTTTTCCTGGATTTAGTTTTTTACGCGGATGTGACAGTGACTGCTGCGTAACGTCCACACTTACTCGAAGTCAGCCAAACACCAGCCCACTCACACATACTAGGTCTACAACGTACGCCCAGACTGTTGTAAAAACACCAACATAAAACTATACAATATAGCAGCAGACAGGCAGTTTTTCAAGAATGAAAAGATGAAAGCTCAGTGGTGTGTAAGCATTCACTACCAGTCTAGGTGTCATGTGGGCAATGAGATGGATTAATGTAAACAGATGCAAAACACCATCATGCACTGCAACATATTTTTGCTAAATATTTAAACATAAATTCGTCAAATCTAAGAGGCACATCTTCGTTTAGTTTAAAGACAGCATTTTAGTTTTATTATAATTTAGTTTGTTGCCAGGATTTTACAGTTTGAAGAAATAGAAATTTACACCATATGCCAACCGTCACAAGGATGTGCATGACAAGAAAGGGCTATATATACTGCGTGCATCATTTAGATAGTTAACATTGTATTACTTCTAGAGCTCCTTGAGTTATTTATTGTCACAGGTAGGTTTTTCAGCCGGTGAGTAAGTGTTGGGGCCAGTATGATTTAAGGAGGGCCACGTCTTTGCACGCTGAAATTGGCAAATGCCCGGTATCACAGAGTACCAGATCTAGATCAAAGCATATTTTGTTAATAATCTGAGACCAGACAAGATCAATACCAAACCAATGAAAGACAATCTCCAAGCAATTTGCTGTAATCTTAATGATCTAGTTGCTGCAAACATGTGAAAATCTGCCCATGTCGTCTCATTGGCAATCTAAGGTATGAAAGTGCTACAAACCAGTTGGTTGCACTGGTCTGTGTAACTTTTCCAGTTGGATGCAGGGCTGCAACATTTAATACAAATATTATTTAATTACAATTAAATACGGTATAGGCCAAAAGATCCAAAAAACTGGTGGCAATTTAAACAGCAAACCTGAGCTCGATGGTAACAGATCTTGCATTGACAAATTTTATCCCTTTTACTCTTTTTATCCCTCTCATTTCCACATTCTCAGCCAACTCGAGCACCTAAGAAACTGGTCTTAGTCAGGAGAAAAACAAAATAGAAACTAAGGTAATTTCTTGGTTCCATTCATATAGAACAGATAAGTAAGAAGCAAATAGCTCGTCAGCTGCCGCCATGCTGGCAGTAATGAAGGAAGTAGGAAAAAAAGGAATGATGCTACCTATCCATAGGTTATTTAGCATAGGGACGTCCTGAAGTTCCTATGTGGCACCTACTGTAGGAACTCGACATACAGGCACAGCCCACCTGTAGGTGTTTAACAAAAATGCATTATTTCTTCATACATGCAAATGTACACATCTTCATATGTTTAGGTTTTATAATAGAGAGCTTCAGCTGTTTTTTTGTAGGTTTTCAAAACAAAAAGTACCAATTTTCAAGCGTCATTCTGAAGTGTTTCCGTCCCTTAATGACATCGAGAAGGTAAAAGGCTGCCTGGATTTGGAACACTGGGCTGGAGTTCCTTTCCTACCCCTTAAAGGGCTTCTCACTGTTGAACCCAATATAAGATGGAGGAATTGAGGCTGGAAACAGGAGTTAGACGCTTTAATTTGCTGTATTGGGATTGAGAGCAGGACGATTATGATAACATTGCCTGAATCCAATCTGGGTCTGAACTTCAGTCTCTGCTTGCTCCAACATGGCAGAAACATACCTCAAAATGCTTGCAATTGAACCAAATGGTGGTTCATTACAGTATTGATTTAAAAGCACAGAATACAAATGCAATTCACATTTTTTACATCAAGAAAATTCTTCCACTTCTACAATGTGCTGGTATACAACCTACAATCCTAGTAAAATAGGTAAAAAGTTGTGGTTGTAAATTTAAAACATTGAAAGGGACAATAAATACTTAAATACAGCATTTATATGGGGTGCAGTTTGTAACGTTAAGCAGTTAAAAATTAGGAGTAATATTCACTTCCGCTTTTTGCTAAATATTTAGCTAGCACCAAGCGGAAGTGACCCACCAAAGTAAAAGTCTGGGAATGTCTATACAACTCCTACAGCTCCAGACGAGACTGATTTCTGTTTAGTCATTTTGTCGTCAGCTAATTTCCCAAACCACCCTCTAAGCACTAACCCTTAACTATGGAGTGTCACTCCCAATTAAGTCTCTCTTGCAGCAGTGGAAGGCACCTTGATTGGCGAGGAGGGTGGAGGGAGGTGGGGGGGTAATGAATGAGAATGGGAAGGCTTCTTCCCTCCAGTCCAGTGGAAAGGAAAGCAGTAGTTGCTATGGCAACACAGTGATGTACCATATGCGTGGTTGTAGCTCTGTGGCGCAGGTTAACATAACATTAAACATTTGCCCATTTCTTAAAATAAATGTATATGGTCAAATAACACTAATTCAAAAAAGGCGTTCCATTTTGGAATCAATTACGTTTTTTTTTGTTTTATATATCAGCTTGTTATTTCCTGTGAGTGTGACGAAGATGCCGTAGAAGTTGTAAAGAGATTTTCCTTTTACCTCTGTGGTTTACTTCCACTTTTCGGTAAGTGAATTTGAATATTCGCTTAATATTTAGCTTGTTGGATAAATATTTTATTTGGAGCTAAATATTTATTTAGCAAACTAAATATTTAATTTGCAAACTAAATATTTTGCTCCAAACTAAATATGTATTTAACAAAGTAAGATTTTTATAAATAAATGAATTACATAGTTTAAAAAATATTACTTGGAAAAAAATAACCCCCTTATTTTTCTCTTAAAACACCCTAAATAACCATAAATATTGCTCCTAAGCTTTGACTGCTTAACTTTACAAATGGCGGCCATACATTTAAAAGCAAAAATTGAATACATATTTTTTTTATATCAAAAAGGGATATTTGATCGGATCCTTACTTTGACAAGAAAAAAATCGATTTATAAACAGATGCATAAAGACTGCTGTCAGGATATAAAAGTACCTATATAGAGTTTTTTTTTAGAGATTTAATTGTACGTAAGGTAAAAGGTAATTTGGTATATTAGCACAGATGAGAAGATCAAACTACCTCTGTTTCTGAGAAGACAGTCAACAATTAGAGTTGTGTTTGGGGTGTTTCTGATTTCCCTATTAGGATATGAACTGAGAATATATGATAGATTGTTATATGGAGTAGCAGGTTTTGCAATGAAATAGTGTGTTTTCATCCAGCAAGATGTATGGTCACCATGAATTCCATCCCAACACACCCGCCTGTCAAAACAACAACTCTCCCACTTTTTTTGAAAAAAGAAAAAAAAACAGAAAAAGGGTAATTCTGTGAATTAAAATGCTTAAAGAACAGTCAATCAGGCTTGTAATTCCGCCTCGTATAATTAGAGGCTGGGAAAACTAATTACAGCGGAGAAACCTAACTCTCCTCTCGCTACTACAGCAGCCCCTCATCACCGAGATCAGGTGACAGGCATCAAACTCGTTAGGCCGCCATGCATCACCACACACACAAAAGCACGCTCGCACCGGTGCGCACACACGTATGCATGCAATGTGAGGTTGAGCAGGCAGCTAGACCAGAAGGAGATTGAGATGAAGCAGGAAAGGGAGGAAAAAATAGCAAGTAATCAAGAAAGACGTGCAACAACAACAGGTTGTGTTCTTAATCAGCAGCACAGAGAGGGAGAGAGAGTGGAGATAAACAGGGATGAAGCAAAACTGGTGAAAAAGAGAGAAACTTAACTGTACATGATACCAGAAAGATTACAAGGGAAAGGATATAGGCAGTAATGTAAATTACTTTAAATGCATCAGAATGATCTCCTCTTGATTGCTGCCAGAAAAAAGATATTTGCAGAGGAAACATGTTCCTGATTTGCTCCTACTACCTACCTTCACTTGATCCTAGTGGCACTGCAAGTTGATAATTAGTTTGATGTATAATTGACCGCCTAAAATGAGTCTTGTGTGTCAAAACAATGAAGAGTATTTTTTCTTTTTATTTATTTTGAGCAATCAGAAAAAAAGTTAAATAAAAAAATGAATATATACATATATGTATATATGCATATATTCATACATTTACATATACAGCACATACAAAACAAGCAACATTACTAACATATAATGCCCAGCAAAGTATCATGTAGTCAAATCTAAAGGTGTTCGAAAAAGGAGCAAGAAGAAGCAATTAGTCCTGTGCCTTTTTGTCCTTATACATATTCGTAATTATTTTATACCCTATAAAAGGTCTTTTAAAAACATGGGGAAAAAAGCAGAATAAGAATATATTAAAAGAGTTGTCAGTAATCATACTGTAGCATAAACTTATTAGTTTTGGTCCAAGTTTTCAAGAGTTAAGCAATTATTGTCCCGTTGCTATTTTTGGATGATGAGATCTGTGCATTTTATTCAGCTTGAATCGCAGAAATGCATTTGTACCTTCAGGGTCTTATTTTCAGTAACTCAATATGTGTCAGTTGGCAGAAACCTGTTACCTTATACACTCAGTAACATTTAGCCCCTTTTAGGTCTGCACTATGATACAGTAATGACCATGTATCACACTGGAGACAAACTTATTACACCAAAATAATTGCCCTTCAACAACTTAGTGAAAGTACTGATTGGAACCCAAAACAGGCCTGAATCCTGAATCTGGGATGCTGAAACAAAATGTTAGGTAATCTATAGATTTTAGAAAAAATAAAGAGCAAATACAGAGTTTTGCTGGGACTTTCTCAAAGCCTGTCATGCTTTCTGTTTCTATGTTAATCTAGTCTTCTGTACATTCACCTGCTTGTCCCCAGCCTGCTCTCAGAAACGGGCTAAATGTCACCGTGTGCTTCCTTCGAAGCGCATCGTGGAAGTGGGTGGAGGGAGGGTCCGTTTCCGAGGCAACAAGGGTCTCATTTTTCGCCAGCGGCCCATTCCCAACCTGTTACCAAATGAGCCGGAGCAGCACCGCCGAAGCTTCAAAGAGCAGCAGCCTCTCAGCCGCCACAGGGTCTGCTAATGTCAGGAAACCAAATACCACAGCCAGAGCTGGAAGATTTTAGCTCCGGCATCGTAGACAGATGGCAAGGCTGACAACTTGTCTTAATCTTGGATTTAGAATAAAAAGCAGTGAAATAAGTTAAAGTAGCTCTGTAATTTCCATTCTCTATCTCACAAACTCATTCCCATCAACTTCCACTTTCACTGATGGAAGCGTGCCAAATTTCTCTTTTACTTTCTGAGACTTTTCTAAAGTTTGCGTAAAATTCACTTGATAGTTGGACGGAAAGCTTAAGTAACAAGTTTTCCTCTTCTACATCCCCTATTCGTCTACCTGCATTTCTGGCCGCCCTCCCATGGTGCCTGGAGGTTGCAAAGCTTCAAAGTTGATTTCCCTTCATGTTAACTTCTGGACAGATGCTTGAAATGAGGAGAAGAGAAGAGAGGGATTCAGAAGTTAAGAAAACATGAAGAAGAAAGGGTCAGAACATATATACAAAAAGACATTTTAAGATTTAGAATAAATTCACAACCAGAAATGAAAGTTTTGTGGGGGGTCAAGATGGTACAGGATGGTTATGCCCATTAAAGGGATTAAAATGGGGTAAAAAGTTGAAAGAAAAATACTTTAATATAATTTTTCAGAACAACAAAGGGAACAAGCTTATCACATTTATTTAAAGTGATAATCTGTTGTATTATTTTTGTGTGTGTCGTTGAATGTGTGCATTGGGTTGGGGCAGTGAGGTTTTTTCGTTGAAACAACAGCTGGTAAACGCAAAGTCTCCAGTTTCCCTCCCTTCTTCTCCCACAGCACTCTTTTGAGCCAAATATCAGGGTTATGGTAAAAAACTAGATACGGTGAGACCAAAGGTTTTGACTGACTTTAGGGAAGTTACAAAACCATCATCCCTCAGGAAGATGATGAACTTCCCACCTCTTTTCATGGTGGCTTGTCCCTGTAGACTTCTTCTTGTTCTTTTTGCTTGGCTTGGATGCATCGGAGCATCCACTCCTCACGTATCCACCTGAGTGTCTGTGGATCCATCTATCTGTCTGGCCGTCCAGGTATGTGTTCTCTCACCAGGGTTTGATTTCAGGCTGAATCGACGCCCTGTAAAACGAGTCGAAGCCAGCAGCTCCTTGGAGGCTCCAGGGAGGGGAGAGGATGCGTGCGGCCGGGTTTCATCCCATGGAGGGAGCAGTGTTCTGGGGTTAGGAGTGGCCCAGGGGGCCCCTGGGCATGATGGAAGGATGGATGGGTGGATCCATTGACTGATGACTGTGTTTCCCCTGAGGCGGAGTGACATAGATCACAGTGAGCAAGTCAGACTTTAAATATTTCATACTTCATGGAGACTGCATTTGATGCTCTAAAACTTTGTGTGCTTTTTTAGGGTTTAATGTTTACAGTATCAATCAAGAGATTCAAACCAATCTTAATGGAAAAATAAAACATCCTGTTTTACATATAAACTTAAAACAGTTTGCTCTATTTTTCAAATACAGAGTTTCGCCAAATTTTTCAAATCCAGGAATTTTCGACTTGAATGTTTGATGAAAACATTTTTTGTTTTTTTTGGTGCATTTCATTCCCATATATTAAAAACGATTTATTGCGTATATAATTATTAACTGGAGGAGAAATAAAGCTTATTCTATTCTATATTGCACATTATCCTTTATCAGAATACAATTGATACAAATGTGTTTATTCTAGAAACGCAATTGAATGAATAATAAGGATTAATTACACACATTTTGTTGTGTGTGTTTTCAAGCCTGTTTCTGATTAAAGAAAATGTGGAAGAAGCTAATTTAAAGCACCTTAATTCCAACCAAATATGAAAAAAAACTGGACTTAATGAATTATATGACTTAATGAATTAAATGTTTAATACCTTCTTAAATGTTTTTTAAGGTACTTTTAATCTCACTGAAAAGCTTCATTGGAATAGATATTTTATTTACTCTGACCCTACACCTTGTACTCTTGGCCAAATACTGTAGCTACTTTCCTACTTCTCTAGTTCACCCCATTGTCAACTTTACTGCAAAGTACCTAATCTAATAGGGTTTAGAAACCTTATGAAAAAGTTTCAAACAATAAAGTATTTAAAGAAACAGTGTTACTAAGATGAAACTGAACTTAAGTAAGGGTCTGGGGATATTTCTCATTTACTTGTAGAAATTAAGCTTAAATGTAAATTCAATCTGGAAGGCTTTTATCAGCTTTACCTGAACCACCTGCGATGTCCCTCGTTCAGCTCCTGCCAATCAACTCGAGGGGGCGCACTTTCTCTGAAGCCAGGCGTCTTGCAACATCTCTTTCATTTAGCTCCTGCCCTAGCTTGTCTCTCCAGCATGCAAGTAAACTTTCACCGATCTCCTCCCTCATTCTTAGTCCCACTCACCCTCTGGTCCAGGTCCTGGGGGAAGACTATTCTAATCCTTTTTTAGGTCACTCCAAGCGTATGTTGATTCTTAGCATCAAACTCTTTTGCCGGGGCCCAGAACCTATTTCGCCTATGTCTTCAGCTGCCTCTGTCTCCTTGAACCTCCCCCTCTGCTACATGCATGCTTAGTGCGAGGGATTGCAGAGAGTCAACGAGTCCTCGCAATCAACTGGTTTTCCTTACATGGAAATATTTTGAAGAATATGATTGTTTTACCTGTATGAATAAACTGAATATTTTCTAATTGTAAATTTTCTCTGTGTGAGTCTCTCCAGGTTAAAATAAACTACCATGAACTACTGAATATTATTTTATACTTTTTGTCAATTGACCCTTTTTTGTACACAATTATCTTAATAAAATATAAATTTTAGTCATTTGATTCAATACAAATGAATCAGAGGACTCGAAATAAATAATCAGAGGTGTACCAATTTCTTTGAATAACATCTACTTTTTCATTTACGATCATATCAAATATGTTGTAATGAGACATAATTTCCACCTTGGTTTATCCTTCATTATTATTGAAGAAAAACAAAGAGGAGACAAAACCCTAGTCAGCTCTTCCAAAGGGCAGTTTGGTTATCAGCCAATCAGAGAATAAAGACGTTGCGTTTCCTGGTTACTGGATGTCTCCATTTATTTAAACTTTTCAAACTACAGATTATGCATATACTTACACCTTTAAGAAAAGCAAATGTCATTTTAAATTTATTTTACCTGTATACCAGATACATATAAGTAGATGTATTCCAATATCCCCCTATCTCTGTGTTTCACTAGCACTGATCTTTGGGGTGCCATTGCACTCCTAAAGAATGATCATTTGGACAGACTCTGTACTAGGTAAGTACTTAAAGCACATTGTTATTTCTGTTTGTGCTATATAAGTCAGGAAAACATGTATCTTCTGCTTGCAGGAGACTGCAGTCCTACTTGTCAAAGTAACATCAAAGACTTGGCACCAAAAGAGCAAAATATTTATCTGTAACTGTATCATTGTCTGACAAACAACTTCCTCCATAATTCAAACCAACAATTAAAGACTCCTTTCATTTTTTTCTCAAACACTTTGGCATAAACTCTTTGTCTGTCTTTCTACACTTCTGAAACATCTGTTGCCTATAAGTGTCAGCTGAGTACTTTGATGTTTGATATCAGTTTGATGTGCTTTTATCAGGCTTGATCTAATATGTAAATACAAAGAATTGGAAACTCCAGGCAATAAAAGCTTCTGTACAACACACACAAGAAGCATTATCTAATAGTGATTTGAAGAATCACCATGTTTATTTAAAAAAGTTTCAAAGTTTATTTATTTTTTTATTCTGTTAGTGGAAGACAGATATTTGGCAGTTCAATTTCAAGTATTAGAAACACAGTTTACAATGATTGACTTTCACACAGTCTGAATAAGAAATTCTGTAATGATGTCTCTTAACCTTTAAACTTCAGAATAGTGGGTTAAGCATATAGGTATAGCTTTTCTATTAATTCTATTCAAAAAGAAAACACACATAATATAGAGAATAAAATACAGAATAAAATAGAATAACAAAATTATATAGAATAGAAAGGAACAGAACAGAAATAGTCAAATGGAAGCATATAAATCCACATATCACTAAAATACTATTTGAAAAATAGAGTGAACATTAGAGAAAAGACTAACATGACAAAAACAGATATTGTGAGTTTGCCAAAATAAATTAGCAAGTCACTTAAATACGTTACACCCGAATCACACCGATAAGCCGCTAGAGTTTTTTTCAGCAAAAATGGGAGGTGTGAATAGTTTTCTTCTTGCTAGGGGGGGGCGTAACAGAAAATAATTGAGAAGCACTGCCTTAATGAGTTTAACAATCGCACTTCAATGTACAGTACTTAGTACAATTAAAAAATCTAGGGCTACAACTGGGGATACTTTTTCTTGTTGAGCCAGTTACTGACTTAAATATTACATGTTCTTGACTTGGCTCCTTACTACTTGCCAGCTTGTTCGGATATACAGTATAACACTTACTTCGTTGACCTTGGACACACTTCCTCCATAGCTTGGATGTCCATCTCAATGGGACACATTTTCCCGTTGGGATTTTAGTGTATGTAATAGAAAATTAATAGAAAATTCAGTTAATTGCATACCTTTTTACTAAGCTGTTAAAATGTTTGTAACTAATCAAATTCAACACGTCAAAGTCCAGGCCCTAATACCATATACATATACATACACACACACACACACCCTCCCACACACACACACATATATATTACATTTACTGTTAACCGGGCCTGCCCTTCCTGACGAAGCAAGCCTGATTGTAATCACTACCATTGTTTGCATTCAACCTATCTGGTCTGAGTAAGATTATGTATAAGTATTTCATATTACATTATTTTATGAGTAACTTTATTTTACACCTGGATAGCTTAAAAGTTTTATCTTGTGAAATGTGAAAGATCAAACACCACTTTAATTGGACAGTATCTCTTGATTTCTAAGCATCTTAGAGATCAATGATACCATTGCTTCTATTGGTGCTTTACACCTTAGTTCCAACATTTTTCCGCAGCATCAATATACAGATGAAACAATTAGAAACAGGTAAAACTTCAACTTTTCTTGCATTGAAGGATGTTAGCCATCAGCTAACATGTATCTCAAGGTGCTATCAGAGACATTAAAGACAATCAAAATAAATTTGCAGCAGGGTCTATACTTGCAGCGACTTGCAGCTACAAATAATCCATCCTGATCTGAAGTCACTAACAGTGGCAGGAAAGACACAATGTTACATGGTCTCAGTCTTTAGGATTCGCCATGGATCCTGATCCATCATTCATCATCACAGAAGTATGTCCCTAATTTTCACCAAAAAAAAGCCCTGGATAAGAAGCCAACATTTCCTAGGGTTACAAAAGCCATTGGAACCTTTAGCGTTGTTATCCATTTTGCCGGAATCATTTGATGTATAACACATTGTAAATTTCCAATATTAAATAAAATCTTGCAGAAAAGATATGTGAGAAAGCCTATTCTTACCCTAACTGTTAGATGCACTCTCCAGTTTTCTAGTTTCTCCGGGCTGAGACAGTTGTGGTTGTGGCTGTGTACAATCCTGCCTGTCCTTAAGAAGTCTATGAAAGCCCACTTCGAAAATATTCAACAAACAACTTCAAGGTCTTCGGAAAAAACATGGGAATATTATAAGCCAGATTTGTGATTTGAAACTATTTTCTCAAATTCTTCTAACAATGAAAAACTGATTCACTTTGTCACCAAAGGAAGAACTTCTAGTCTAAGACTGATGCATGTGTACAGGGAGACAGAGGCCAGGGGGTAGTTTGCCTCAGCTTTGAAGCAGTTTCAGGTATCTGTAGACAAGGGACTCTCAGCCTATAGCCAAGAATATAGAAATATGTGTGTGTGTTGGGAGTTGGAGTGGGGTGGGGTAATGGTTGGTCTCAGGGGAGGTCTCTGTTGGTCACACAGCTCTGTCTATGGAGGATGGCTACATCTCCCTCACTGGCAGCTCTCTTTACCCCTCTGCATTTACCCCTCTGCTTCTGTGTTTTCTATCTTTTCACTCTATTAACCAGTGGTATCCTATGAAAAAACACTCCAATGCATGGCTACAATAGTTTGCTGATAACATGTCTGAGCATTTTATTCTGGGTCATGACGACTACAAAAAAAGCTTGAATCTGAGGCAATTGGAAAATGTTTCTACAGCTATCCAGAAGTCTGTCATTTCTGTTGACTTGCACTAAAGCAACCTGTAGTTGGAAGGTTGATGTTTTGCAGCACCTGGAAAATATCAACATTAACCTACAGCTGAATCTTGCCCAGAGCTGCAGGCTCTCCTTTCCTGTTCCATGTATTCGTATAGGTAAGCCTGCAAGGACTCCATATCTCAGATATCAAAAAACTACACTATCAAACTAGAGAGCCAACTGCTCTTCGCAAGATTCAGCTCTACATTTGCACCATTACAGTACATAACACATCTTTGAAGACCAATGTATTCATATTTTCAACGGAGAGGACAGATGGTTTGAAAGAGGGGTAAAGGAAGTTACCCTTGTTAAAATAGAAAAGCCATCACCAAATAGGGGGGAGGCTTGCAGTTTCAGCTTCCAAGTATCTACAATGTGGTCCTGGAGCTCATTCTTGGAAAGGTTATGCAGGTATGCTTATCAGGATTCAAATAGCAAAACACAAAACCCATACACAACAACAAACCAGTGAACCAGGAGAATGATGGGTGAGACTTATATTTGCCTCTGGCTTGAAATGCTCTCAGGAAGATGGACCTCCAGGTGCTCAAAAACATTAGCGCGCCAACCACAGATTGCTCTGGTGCAAGCAGATAGACCTGATAAAGATGACCTGGATGGGTGCTGAAATGTTTTCAGAAAAATTTATTAAAAGTCAAGTTGCCTCTGAGGACTGTTTTAAGATTGTAATGCTAACAACTTTAAAGGTATGGAATTATACATCACTTCGAAAATATAGTTATGCTCTTTGTACCCTTTCACCTTTTCTTCATGGGACAAACATGAGCTAATAGAGAGTTTCCACAAGGCAGACAGCAGAAGAAAGTGACTCGGAAATGCTCCGCCTTGAAAGGACAGATACATCTGGCATTACCAAGGTATTTTTTTTTTGTGACCTGATCTATGCAACTAAATTGAATGACATTCAAAATATACTGAATGAAACCGTGTATATATTTGATAATATTCTGTCAAGCGCTGGAGCACATTACAGAGACACATAAAATGATGTAATAAGGATAGAGATTATTGGTATACATCCATACCAAGTGCAAGGTAAGTAACAAGGTTGCTTTTCTCTGAAAGTAACTGGTAATTTGTGAAATTTGTGCATTTAGATGTAATGATGAGGCTTTCTGTTCTACATTCCATTGTTTACATTGATGTAACTTTTATTTTTTAAAGCTACGTAAACTACTTTAATGTATCTTTAAAAATGAGAGCAAATACATACCGTATTAGATGGCTTGTGTTTTCTCTATATATTTCCCAGCCATACTTGACAGAACTCAACACATATTTGCAAAGTTTGCTCACCTTCACTTCCTCTAATTTTCGACATGTATTTTCTTGCAGCTTTATTAGCTTTGTTTATACTATACACACCCTTCAAATCAACAATGCACAACCTTTGAGGTTAGCTTCTAAAGAAACTGCAACTGGGTATTCACATAAAAAGCCCATTGACAATTGCTATTGCAGCAAGACAAATGTATCAAAGATTAAACATATATTGATAAAAAAAAAATTTAAAATGAATAAAAAAAAAAAAAAAAAATAGAGTTTCAAGATTCCTTTGTGGAACAATATTGTATGACATCCTTAAATATACTTTCAAGGAAAATTCAAACTGTGAGATCAGGAGGATATACTGGAAAACTTCAGAGATATTAGAAATACATTATATTATAATGTAATACAGCAATTTCTTTGTGCTATGAAAGATGCATTCCTATTCATTCAAGATAATCAAAATAATACTTTTGAAAATATTTCAAATGCGTTTTATGTTTTGGGAAATACCATTTTATTTTTTTATTTTCTCATAATAGATTTTTTAACATTATTTGTAAAATGTTTGCTCAATTTTGCTAACTATATAAATGCTATATACCCTTCAATGCCAAACAATGATTTTAGCATTTGATTAATTCTATACTGTACTATACCTATAAAAAACAAGCCTTTAAAATATATGTGCCGCCCAACTAACAGTTGGGCAGCACAGATGTTGAGATAGTCAAGTGTTGATATTAACGGCAGGAGAAACTGTTACACCTAAATTATGCAAAAGGGACAATTTCTGGTTCATGCCTGGCAACTGTCATCCCTCACAGCTGTTTAGCTGGGTGGATTTCCTACCAGCATGATTGCATAGATAAAAAACAAAAAAACAATAGCAAAAGTGTTTTCTCCAAAACCTTTGTAAGGATATAAGCTATAGCAAGGTAATAAAAGATATGCAATTATCTATAATAAAAGTTCCTATTTTACATAAATATATCAAATGTATTAGTTTGTACCTTATGCCTTGTCTTCCACAATACTTATCTTTAAGTTTTGCTGGTATATACATATAATCTAGTTTTAAAGTTTTGGGCCAGTCCACACTGTAAAGTGGTTTAAATTGTAAGATAGGGGACCCGGGTTTGAATCTCAATTTGCAAAGGAAGTAAACTACATTTTTCCCATATCTTTGAACAGGTCGTGATGCTGTGACAACCTGTGAATATGGGAGCAGCCAAATTGACTCAAAACATAAAGGTTCAAACAAAATTATAGAAACATTTTTTGTTTTGAGTCACTCAGCAGAGCAGGTGGAGCTTCCATTAGAATCACATGTGAGGAAATAATGTATCTGCAAAAAAACACAAGAGAATGATTCATCTTTTTTCCTTAGGATTTCATGCAAACATTTCAGAATCAAGTGGCAAAGTTATAGACTGCAGTTATAAAAAAAAAAGAACCTTCCTTTTCTCATCACCTACAGAAGTGTTTGAATCTATGGTGCAAAAAATAACAAAAAGCTCTCCTTGAATCGGGTCAGTAATTGTTCTCATTTTTCATTGCGGTTTTACAGCAAAGTTAATCTGGCAAACTGTGAGAATTCCACTTGCAGGCAAAGTTAGAGCAATATCAAGCAAAATGGCAGCATGGCAGGGCTAATGAATGAGAACGAGTGACTCCAATGAATTAACATTGCTGTTTACCTCAAAGTTAGTTAGTTAGGGAATTAATTCTATGCAGTAAAAACAAAGGATTTTTTACCCAACTTGTATGTGTAAATGTTCAGTTATCTGCATCATGGCACACACAAAACAGACTTAAATTGCGGCGAATCAGGCTTTGACTCAGTTTTTCTGGAAATGTTTTGACACCTTTACAGGACTCTTTGTAAACTCACGAACGTTTTTCGAACGTGCATTGACTAGCTAAGAATCGTTATTTGGCTCCTTTCCTATTCGGTAAAAGAAATTGGTATAAACTAAATCGTGTTACATGGCCTCCTCCTCCCACCATTGCATCATTTTGTGTGTCTGGTGATGGCATCACCAGACACACAAAATCAGCCTTGATGAAGTCATCAGTGCAACAGAAATCAGGAAAGTAAATAATGGAGAGCAACACCGAAGGGAGCCAAGGCATAGTAAGTGTGGTTATTGTTCTCTTACCAGTGCTACGCCATGTTTATCACAAACAATTGCAATTGTTTTGGCTTGTTAGTTTATATGCAGTTTGCTGATGCCTGTACTTTGAGCTCAAGGGTATCACGTAAATGAATTAAGGGGGGAGTGGCAGCTTAGTGGTTAGGGGATAGAGCTTGGAATTCAAAACCCTCTCCCACAGACTGCCGCTCTGGGTTTCTGACCAAGACCCTTAACCCCTGATTGTTCCCCAGGCGCCCCGCAATGGCAGCCCACTGCTCCCCAAGTGGATGGGTTAAATGCAGAGGTAAATTTATCCAATGTGAGATCAATAAAGATCAATTTTAAAAATGTATCTAAATGGGTCTTTGCTGATCTACTACATCCACTGTATGCCGATCAGAGCCTAGCCATTTGATGTTGATTTTCACCAACATAGATTGTTGGAACGTTTGATGCAGGTCTGTAAGCCATTCCCACTGCCGTTAAAAGCCAATCTTTTCCGGGTTTAAAAGGTTTTGTTTTTTTTTGTTTTTTTGGTATTCAAGAGGTGTGTTTTTTGTTAGTACTGAGAGAGGCATTTCTTTAAAAAAGAAAAAAAAAATTGGCAATCAATGCATCTTCCTCTACTTATCATGTTTATTTCCTATGTGGACTGTTTAAGTTACTTTTTAAGTTCTCAATTACATTTTGCTTTATGTTTTTCTGTGTTTTCTTGATCATTGGTTTCTTTTCCATTTTGTGTTATATTTAAGCAGTGTTTTTCAAGTTGCTCTCTGTTGCCCCCTTGTGCCAGTCTCCTTTCCCTTACTGTAGCTCCTTCTCGCTACTTCTTTCTACTTCTGCTCCCTATGAGCTAATTAGTCCTCCAATTGTTTCTGTTTCCCATATGACCACTTCCTGTTCAGTAACTCTTTGCTCATCATTCTTTTGGTTTGTTCCTCATTCGTGTCTCCTAGCTTTTTTTTTGGTTTTTTCCTTGTTGAACAGTTTCTGACTTTGGATTTTGTATTTTTTTATGTTTTTTATTACATCTGCAAGAAACCACCTCAGTTTCCGTCTCTGCATTTAGGCCCTCTAAAAACCTCAACACAACCTGACAATCTGTCAGGGTCACGTTGGGGCTGGTGCTTACTTCAGGCAGTCTATGGGCAAAAGGTGGGTTACACCCCTGATACGTTACCAGTCCATTCCACAAATGATCACATATTATAAATAATTTATAAGAATCTCAACAATGGAATAATCCCCAATGGTGTTCCAAAAATCAAGCCCTTATTTTAAATGTGGATTATGCCTTTACATTTTCCCTCTGGCATGTGATGTGATGATCACCAAGTCTACGGCTTGAATGCGATTGCCACTACCCCAATATTAAACCCCCAAAACAGATTCACTTTTGGAGTTGAGTTTAGATTCTGACTGAATTAATATTATTTCTGGTCTAAATATTTCTTTAACATAATAGATTTATTCAAACCTAGTCAGTCAGGGGTAAGGGTCATTTCACTTAACTTGTTTAGGAAATGAGTTGAGACTGCAGCATTTTTTTTAAATAAGTTTTGGCTGTCTTAGTAGTTTTGCAAAATGCTCTGTAAATACATGTCCACAGGTAACGGTTTCTATAAAAAAAAGAGAAAAAAGTCTGGCCACAATATGAAAATAAGTTCAGTTTCATTTATTTCTGCAGTTTTTGAAAAAATATTAATTTTGTGCAGCAAGTAAATAATTTAACACATATGGCAACAAACTCAAATATTGTTGGAAAAAAAATGCAAGATGTGATTTTAAAATGTGAATTTACAGTCTAATATTAGTTATACAGTCATGGAAATTAAAATTAATGTATTTTTATTGTAATATACCCCTTAAAAAAACAGAGAAAACAAGGATGTTCTAATAATTTGTTTCCATCGATGTTAAGGACTTAAGGTTGAAATTTAGTTTCAGAGATCCAGGCAACATGTTTGCCTTTTCTACTATAAAAATGAGAGCCAAGCATGTATAAAACTCCCCTCCCTTCATCATCCTACTCTATGTTGCGTTGGCGTGTTATAAACATCCTCTCTGTACCTCCACCTCAGTCTTACTGCCCTGTCAGTGTGTTTGTTGCTATGAATGGGACTTAGTGTCAGATGCAGAGAACCAAGGCTTCTTACAGCATGTTCTCACACACCCCTTTTCCCTCCCAAACCAAGCTGTATGTGTGCTTATGTGAGTGTGTGTCAGGTAAGTTAATGCTGCTCTGTCATCATAAGCCTTATCACTGTTGGACAGGATTCAGCGCTGCACTTTAGTGCCAACTTAACACATAAACAGGCAGACACTTAAAATAGCACGACTTATGTCTTGGCACCTCATTACCGTTTCCCCGAAAGAGGAGGCAAACACCAGCAGCCAGTTTGGTTGCTCGTCAAACATGTCAGTGTGTTTTCAAATTAATTGCTTGGACTACGGATTACACAGGTATCAAGCTTGAAGAATAAACAGCTAAAACATGTAGTGATAGGGATGGAATCCTTTTAATTTGAGGAACTGTTTCATTAAATCGTAGCAGTGAGTGCATTCTTCCAAATAAAAATAAAGAAAGAAATAAAAATGGGACAACCCCTCTCGAATTTTGTTAATTAGAAAAGATAATTTAATGTTATCGTGATTTGAAAGGCTGATTTAGAACAGAAGCAAAAAAAATGGACTCAAGGACTGATGTAAATGTTTGTTTGGTAGTTCTCTGCCCTATAGTGTGGGAAAATATTAATAAATCATCCAACATATAATAAAGTTTTTGATAACAATATAAAGTGATATAAAATCAGATACTGAATAGTATTAGTTTCCTTCTGTCTTAGGCTCAATGGCAATATAAATGTCAGTTACTTTAAGATGTTTGTTCCTTACCAGTACTTTACCTTCTCAAACGTGCGATGTATTCAAATCTAAAACTAATGTTTTACAAAATTAGGTCTAAAAAGTTTACATTTTTATGGTACTGTAAAAGGCACTGTTTTTTGACAAAAAAAAAAAAAAGATTAATTGTTGTGCTAATATTTTAATTATCAATGTAATTTGTTTTTTTGATCAAAAGTACCACCCTCTCTTAGGTGGAACTAACT
This sequence comes from Cyprinodon variegatus, assembly GCF_000732505.1. NCBI lineage: Eukaryota > Metazoa > Chordata > Actinopteri > Cyprinodontiformes > Cyprinodontidae > Cyprinodon > Cyprinodon variegatus. The sequence goes on along the minus strand of NW_015151024.1, from coordinate 23,904 downwards.
CCATCAGTGAAGGTCATATATTTCACTGATTTTGATTCAGTTTCAAAGTAATCCCCATCCCACATGTTGACCTGGAAAAATGTCGCAATGTAGCTAAAGATCTCTACATGTTTTCTAGTGCAATGAAATTTCTTTTATAGAACTCTCTTCAGGTGGCCATACAGACTGTCTGTGGGTGTGACCCTGAATAGGCACACCCAAAATCCTGTTGGTATTTTTTCTCTCTTTCTCTGAAGCAATTCTTTTGTTGATTTAGATGGACTGTGATTCTGAGAAATTAGGCAACATCTTCAGTTTCAGCTACATTTAGAATTTAACTGACTATGAAAAACAGTGAGGCCATAAGTAACCAAATACAATACATTTGTTTCCATCCATGTTTAAATATAATTTATGAGTTTTAATGAGAGAGGGTTATGCTGAACAGCTTTAGGAATTTTAGTTGAACTTTAAGTTGGTTTTGTCAGACCAAAACATATTGTTCAAGAAAATAGAGGAGATGGTTGTCCCATTAGAGTGCAAGCTTTTCAGAAAACTGTGCAGTCTGTTATCTACGATGTTCGCTGATTGGTTGTCTCCATGACCAATGGTCTTTTCAGTTATAATTAAAATCCCACCCTGTAACCTCTAATTGTTTTATCCTTCTTCTGTCTGATATTTTTATACCAAAACTTTTCAGAAAAATCCTTTGCAACCTCTGTGTACTATAGTTTTTGTTAAATCATGCAAATCTCAGAAAATCCCACAGCATCCCTTATCCGTTACTAGAACATATAAACTTCAACCGATTTCCAATATTTCAGTAAAATATTAATCAACAGTTTATTTAATGTGCACTTGTATCTTTCTAGGTTAAAAGTGTCATTCTTTAATTTCCTGAATGTTTTTATATATTTGTATTTGTATAGAATACATGTTACATTAAAGCCAAAAAAAAGTTGTAAAAGATGTATCAGAGTTCGTGTTATTACAAACGTTGTGTTTTGACCAAAAGCTTCTGTAACTGCACCTTAAAATCCTTGCAGGAGCATCATTTTTCTTTAACATGGCAGCAAACATCAGCTAACTTATCTTGAACCTGGGGATTATTGCATTTATTTGATAACTAGAAACTACTATCTGTTTAACCCTTAACGACAAGGGAGAACACGTTAATCATAACACCAATGTGTACCAAAGAAACTCATGCAGAACAATTAGAGCCACGTCAATGTTTGGCAGCTTATCACAGAGCCTCTATATTCAAAGACAATCGGCATTATCAGTAAAACATGTTAATACAGAGACTTTTAACTTTAAAAGGAGGAGAGGAAGAGCACACAGTCATGTACAAACACTTTCATACACACAAGTTTATCTGTCAGGTCAAACCTATTATTAACCCCAAGGGCCTTGGTATTAAAGCCTTCCTCCTGTCGAACAAAACATCCTCCTGAAGTGAATAACTACAGAAGACGAAGCCTGATAGCTTCTTAAAAAGAAAAAGCCACATGAAAAAGATAAGTAAGCTATGATTGCCTCCTCCTACTCCTCCTTCCTCCCAATGAAGGTGTGCACACACCCTAGGGCACATGAGTAAAGGTTTGGTATCAGGTAAAGCCTGATTTTGGGCCACCATTTCTATTGTTAGTGCCCTTTTATGTGTCATATTAGTTACAGAGAGACAAAGGAAGGATCGGACCAGCGGAAACTATGCTGAGCAACATGGAGAGGAAAGAGGGTGAAGCTGAAATGAGAAAAGTCCTGCTGATATCCTGTTATTTTTCCATTAGAGTCAGTGCGACAGGAACCCTTTGTGGCAAATACACAACTTACACTCATACATGAAAAAAATGCTTTACCCAGATCGAAAGCTGTCTTGTCCTACAAAATACAAACATTATAAATACATTTGGAGGAGCAGTTAAAGTTGTTGTTGTTTTTTTTTTATGCTTTCTTTTTTTTTCTCCAGAAAATCTTATACAGTATGCCTTTTTTTACCATTCTTCCAAGTCTCCTGGATACTTGTGGAAACATTTTCAGGAAAAAAAAGCAGTGGATATGAGGTCCTTTTTAATATAATATGTAATCTTCCTTTCATCTAAAACAAATGGCTACAGTTACAATTCAACCATTACTTACAGAATAACAATTTTTTAAATACAGTGGTTTAGTCTTGTAAATTGTTCGATTCATTCTTATTTGCTGATGTTACATGATTTTGAGTCTTACCTCTTTGCTTTATCTATCTAAATGCTATTTAAGGTGCTGTGGAGCGATGGGGTCATCACTAACCCCAAACATGTTTTCCACATGTCAGGGGGTTGTACAAGGGTCTCTGGGGTCTGGTGTGGTAAAAAGCTAAAAAAACAAACCAAGCAGAAGAATCTGGCAGCAACAGCAGAAGGTAGGCAGGATATGTGAAGCAGAAACAAAGTTCAGGTTCACTGCCTATCAAGCATACATGTATCATATTACATCAAATACATCAACAGTTCACAATTTCAAATGTATTGAAGGAAAATATTTTCCGAACATGTAATAAACCCCTGCTTTGTGCATGTACTAAACTGTTTTTCTGTTTTATTTATATGTAAAATGAGTTTATAGTTCATAATCAGGAAATCTTACTGAACTCCAATTTGTCCCAATAATTTAAAGATTTACGGATTTGCTCCTCAATTTAAGGTTTTTTAGGAGGGAAACTTTTTTTTTTTTAACTACCTAAATGCTTATTTTGATACTGGAAAGGGAGGATGATATCCATTCACCCATCCTAAGGTGAATGAAATGGAGAGACACAGTAATAACAAAAAAAGGGACCTCTGCCACTACTGACAAGTATTGCTAAAAAGAATTATAAGTTATTGTCCGGTTTTGTTTTCGTCTCAATTTCAGCTTTTTTCCAGAATCAAAAAATGGTTAAAGCATAAACATACTTATTACAAATGATTAACATATGTGCATTGTCACAACATTTGATATCAAAAGTAATTAATAAATTGGTGAAGCTATTCCATGCATAAACCCTAGTTAAGGCCGACCATTTTTAACCATGGTGCTGAAGTGTGTCACATAATTTGCATCCAGAATTAATATTGTAAAATCCAGCGCTTTGTAGAAAAGATGTCATTTTTTCATAACTAATTAAAATGCAGATGAACTTCCTGACCTGAGTGAGAGGCAGACATCCTTGTAGAGTACTGCTCAGCCAGTCACTTGCATAAACAAAGGACAAATTCAACAGCTTAGTCCTTGGTGTCCCTGAGAGAAAAATCTTCCATCTCCTGCTGGCAGCTTCAGCAAGCTTCAAGGTTACTCTTACATTTAGAGCTATCAAGCATGTTTTCATAAACACAGGGACAGGTGACCTTGATTGGCTGCCATTTTCCCTCTATCTCAGGCACTGAAGCAAACACAAGTCTCGTATTGGTCTGTTTAATTAAGTCTTTCATGTCCCATGGAAAAAATGTGTGCATCTGTTTGTAACTGACTTGTCCCCAGCTAATAGCACCGATTTAAAAGTTGGACATTTCTGGACAAAATGGCAGCAGAGGCAAATTTTTGAGGTGCACCTTCTAATTTAAAAACATCTTAAAACAACAGATTTGCCAAGTGATTTAGGGTTGAGTTTGGATAGATCTCCCTCTTCACATCCCAGCAGGATCCTCCATCGGCCTGTCCTTAAGACCCGGGGCTCTGCAGTTTGGATGCATATTTAAAAGTAGGCAATTTTTTGACTAAACAGATACAATTCTGATGTGTACTTTCTTCCTTAAAAAATATTTTTGTGACAAGATTAAGGTATGAAAAACAACATCTACACACTTACCTTAGTCGGTTACTGTCGCACTGCAATGTACTCAACCACTGCTCAAAAGCCCAGAAAGTACTGGGTCTGTGTAGGGATCAAAGCCACAGGAAAGTGAATTTACTTTAGTAAATGTGTATCGAAAGAATACCCCGGTTTTCAAAAGCCTCGGGCTTTGAATGGCAATGAAAAAAGAGCATATGACATTAAAATAACTGTTGTATTATAGCACTGTCCCAAAGTGTCTGTTTGCCTTATGGTACATGGAAAACTCATGTACCATTCATTGTAATTACGTTACTGGTCTAGTAGTGTTGCATGTTTTTAAACTGAATCTGTCTGTGATGTAATTGCTTTCAATGCACAATAAAATAAAGATAGGTGATTAATACTGTGGCTTTAATGACCCTTTGAATGCAATTGTTCTGATAAACAATCATAAACCTAACACTACTGACCCATGATGAGAATTTATGCTGTCCTTTGGATGGGAAATGAAAGCCCCTCAAACACTTATAAATGGCTTCACCAAGGGTCTTTAAAATGTTCCAGAAGGAATTTTAGACTCAGTTGCAGCAGTGTTTTTCCCATCAGTTTGGTATCCCAACTCTTCATTAGATAAGGTTTATGACACTGCAGCATTATGTTCAGAGTCTTGGCATAAAAGTTTAACCCTAATTTTAAATCATGACACATTTGTTACAGTATAATTAATTAGACCAATTACTTGCCTGTAACCTTAAATGTTAAAACAGCTCAATATGTGAAATAGTGTTACATCTATTAAACATTCTTTTATATTCTGGGAATAGTTAGGGTTACTGAATGTGGAAAAAGCAATATATGAGCTCCGTCCAATGTAACTTCAACCTTCTACACCAGAATTGTTTCATGTTAATGTCAGCTTCATAACTCAATAATTACATATTTTTCAAACTGTCACAACATCTAAAATAATTACTTATATATAATACTTATCCAAACTGTGTACACCATGTTTCAAGGTATTTTCCATATCACTAAAAAATAGGTTTTTAATCCTACTTTATTCTGCTATAGGTTTAGGCTGCTGGAGGACATGGGGACCACTTTTCATCATTATGTTTTTATTCTATCTCTATTCTTCTGCACCAATCTGCAATATTTTTTACTTAAATTAAATATATGCTCTTTTTACTTTTTCTATTCATGGTAGTTTAATCTGGTCTGTTCCTATGTGACTGAGACTCCATCCTGTAAAATATATAAGCTGGACTGCTGAAATCAACACTTTTGCTTTTAGATGTAGGAGTTGGGTTTTTCAGTGTAGTCCTGTTTCTTTTAATATGACTAACTGTATGTGCTTTCATCTTTTGACAAGGTTCAAAGCTTTTTCTTTCCTGGACAGAACCCCCCGTGAAGCTAGATTACCATTATCTTTTGTATCTCTGCTTAGGTGTGTATGTCTGCTTCTCTCTCCTTGAAACTCTAGTTGGCGTCGGCTGATGGCCGCTCATACGGAGTATATTTCTGCAGGTGTTTTTTTCCTGTTAAAAGTCAGTTTTACTCCCCACTGTCCCAGCATGCATGCTGTGTGTGAGGGATTGCTGAAGAGTCAACAAAAAAATGCAAACAAATATTGTCGCAGCAAACCCATCCAAAAGCAGCATGTCCCGCAAGTCAATGACTCAAAGCAATCTGTTGGTTTTCCTTGAAATAGACTTTTAATTGATCTGACTAGATGATTGAAATCTTTCTGTAAAGTGCCTTGAGATTATGTGTGTTGTGAATTGTTGCTAAAGAAATAAACGGAATTGAATTTAGTTAAAATGTTACAACAACACCGGAAGGTGTTTATCATTATCACTACAGATAGTAAATTCTGAAAAATTATCATTTTAAACTTTAGCATAAACGTAAAAATGATTTAAAGTAACAGTAGCGATAAATCACAGTTGACAGAGATTCTAATAGACTATGAAACCTATTACTTACATTCATAATAAGAATTTAAGATAGATGTTCTACAACAAAAAGCATACTTTTTTGATAAACTTTCTGATAAAGTCTTACTGGAGTAATATTAATGTGACTTTTTCCAGTCACGGTTTGACATGTTTGCTTTAATGTTCATACGTACAACTGAATTTGACCTATTATTTCAGTGATGAACAGGAGAAAAAAAAAAGTTAAATTATACCTGGATTTAACTGTTTGATGCAGGCTCACTTCTTCTCCCCCACAGTGCTCTCTGGTTTCAGTGCAGGTTAAGGTGGCATGAGAATGACCTGGCAGGTGGGGTCAGAGGTCTCAGGGTCAGGGCTACGCTCAGGTACTGGAGTCCTGTTACACATAAGGAGACAGGAGAGGAGTCTTGTCACTCACTGTCAGCAGATCACAGCACTGATCCATAACCTTCACCTCTGTGACAAATCTCTCAGCGCTGCAGCCTACACTTCCACCGACCAGGAAACATGCAGAAATATGGATCAATATTAGGTTACTGAACTTGAGATGATGACAGTAAAGATTCTGATGTAACTTCATCTGCTTCAAAGGTGCTTGGAGAGAGGAAAAAACACAAAAGGGGTAAATAAACATACTCCTTTAATATAAAGTAAGTTATTTTCACAAAAAATTGAACCATAAACCAAGTCTTGAAATCTTTAATTTAATTCAATTCAGTGTACTTATATAGCCCCAATTCACAACACATATCCTCTCAAGGAACTTTACAATTCAACCAAACTGTTGTCCTGGTAACATTTTAAGTTAAGCTTCATTATTGAAATCTTCTGTTACAGTCGTCTGATTTGCGTTTCCTCTTTTCTTGACCCTGACATGGTCTTTTTATCCAGCTGTCAAAGTGAAGTTGGAGCTGCACTCGAGTGCAGAGAGGAACTTGGAAGCTCTATGGCAAGATGGAAGAGTTAATATTGAAATAAAAAAAGGAACACTTGGAAAAACAGAACATAGTAAGGCAGGTGGCCGAATCTTGAAACAAAGCAAAGGGACCTATAGCAGATTAAGGGCAGAACGACTAAAAACAATGAGCAAGCAACTAATACTAGGAGAGAGTAAGGAGAAGGTAAAGCAAGATGGCAAGGATAATCAGGTGAGTAGAGTTAAGGCAAAGGGTGAGAGCAGGAGAGAATAACTAGCAGGATTAAAGGAGGAAGAGAAAAAGAAAGAAATTTTTTTTTTTAAATATAACACAAAAAATAAAGCAACTACTTAAACTATGAACAAAACCTCATACAATTAACTGATAAGGCATTATCCTATAATTAAATTAAGAAAAGAAAGAGGAATGAAACTAAAAATAAAATTTTAAAAAATCCCACCAATCAGGACCTGGTGCATTAAGAGCATTTACTTAGATAGAAAGCACAAAGTGTGACTAACATACATTTGCATGCTAATATATTACAGCAGCAGTGCCCTAATTAGATTTCCTTTATAGACTAAACCTTTACATCTTTTTCTATTCCAGTTTTAGAAATGAGGGCTTTCTTCCTTTTATGGTCAGAGCCTGTTTTCGACATTCAACACTTTATGCCATGTTGTGTGAATACACTAACCACAAACTGCTATTGTTGTAATACATTGTTATATATGAGGTTTAAAGTTTTAATTTTTTTTATTTCATTCTCTGTCTCCCTCTAGTGCTGCCAGGCTAACTGATAGATAAGTTTTGATAAACTGGTAAATTTTATATGCAACATTCTTTATTACTCATGCATGGACCTGCGGATTACAGTAAGTACGGTTAGGTCTCCATGTAATATAGGTACAAACATCACAACTGTGGTTCAACAGATGTGTTGCAGTAAGTCTATTAAAGACTCACATCAACAGGTTCATCATGACAAAAAAAATCCTAATGGAACAATTAGAGTAAAGAAATGTAAGGGATGATTAATATAGAAATTATTAGTTATATTAAACTACGATTTCCTCAAATGCTCTCATACCATCTAAATTAAATGAACTTAGAAGGGAATGAATGACATTTGTAGAAATTGTAAACAGTCTTAATTTAACATTAAAAGAAATCAAATTAACAGACTATAATAGTTTTACCTTTAATGTCAGCTTTAAATGATTACAAAAAAAAATTATTAACATGATAAATTTTCTTTTTTCTCTCTATGATTTGTGCAATATATAAAAATTAAAACATTTTTTTTTTTTTGTTAAATCAAAAAAACATTTCCAAGGCTCAGACTCACATTCAAGGGAAGAGGCTGTTAAAGAGAGATTGCATTGATGAGCTGTTTCTTGTTCAATAGATGCACAGGCCTTCTCCACACAGTTCCAACACATTGAAAATATAATGGAAAATAAATTTTCTCTCACCAGTGTCATAGGAAACCATCTAACCAAAGTTATAAACAAGAAATAAAAAAAGACAAACTTGGCCCCATGTGCCAAAATCTTTAAAATCAAGGTCCAGTTTTAATGAAGACTCTAGCTGTAGTGGGATTGTCAGATAGTCCTTTAAAAGAAACTCTTAAAGCTATATGAATAGGTCAGAATAAGACACAATGTCACTGGATATAATAAGGTAACATGGTAATGAATTTTAGATTTATGTTTGAAAAACTCAAAAAATCTGCTTCAGAAAAAGTTCCTGTTAAAAAACGGCAAGTAGGTTTCCAAGTATCCAGTTATCATCAAAAACTGTTAACTAATACCATTTTGATTCAATAACATAGAATTTAGACAATGTTTCGGATGTATTTTATTGATTTTATGCAATGCAAATGATCAACCTCTCTTCAGTTACATTGTAGACCTACACTTAGACTTATACTGAACTTTATTTATCGCTTGGGATTACTCCTTTAGGTAAATTTTGGTTCCAGTGGCTTATATAGAGCACAAAGGGCAGACTTAAAGCAAGACGTCATTAGTGATAAAAAAAAAAAACAACAGGCAATATAAAAAGAGTTTATATAGTACAAAAAAGCATAAGAAAAGTTTTAATGTCCTGGAATATCTAGATATGTATATGTACATATGTAAGTATGCATTGTAAAGCAATTGCTTTAGAGGACAAAAAAACATCCACCCGTAGTTATGATATCATCCCTAGAATATTATTATAGAGGTGTGAGTTTGTTGCAGGCCTAGTGGATTGAGAATAAAGTTTGATTTATCAGGTTAGTTTGTGTTAGTGGAAGCAGCAGGAAGAGGGATTCTGTAAAAGAGAGAAAACATCAACAGTAAATGAGCCATGAGTGGATACATCAATATCTAATGCTGATAGATTGCCTTTTAAATCCATATCCTAGCTATGCTTTTTAAAGTCTTCTTATCGTATTCTTTTCTTTTGAATTTGTAGCACATCCATTGCCCTATATAAATCAATATGATCATTTTTAAAACAATGTTGCCGACGCTGATCTGAGAGGTTGGATTTTTCTGCATGCGAAGCTTTGAAAATTTGGTTAATTTCAAGAGAACCAGAAAACAAATAAGGAGTAAAGTTTTTTTGTTGTTGGTTGTTCACACATGTCAAAGTATTTAACCTGAGAGGAGCAAACACACATACACTCACAGATTCATCAGGCTTTGGGATCCAACAGCTTAGCATGAAAGCAAAGGTGAAACAGAATCTGTAAATTGCAGAGCAGGCGAAAGGAAAAAGAGGGCGAGAGGGATAGACAGAGAGTTGTTATCAGAGCAGGGGTGAGTGTAACCTCATCCCGCTGCTAGAGTTTCCTGATCGGGTCACCTGACTCAAGCCTTGGGGTGCGATTGGCTGATTGGCTCTTACAGCCAGGTAATGATGTAAGGTGAGTTGGTGGGAACGAGAGAGGGTGATAACCCTATGTGTGTGTGGTGTGTGTGTGTGGGAACAGGGCTGGCTGATAACAGCTTTTCCCACTGCTGCTATATGACCCTCTCACCTGCCCACCTAACACTAGTTATCACCAAATCCTACACTGCAGGAGGTCTGTGTGTGTACAAGTGTGCTCAAATACGTGTCTGGCTGAGTGTGTAAGTGTTCATTTGTACTTCTAAGTGTTTGAATAACCTGAGCGAACAGAAAATTTGACCCTGAAAAGAAAACGTTTCAAAACCAAGAAAAATATATATATAAATCAGAGTTTCATAAGAAAGAAAGGCCAAACATGGACTGGGCATAAGGTTGTGCCAGACTGTAACAGCTAGACTACAGGTTTGAACAAAATACTTCACAATAAGTGAAAAGTATGCAATAAATGTTTTCAGAGGGTTTGAATTGGAACAATGAATTATAGCTTAATGATCAGCAACCAGCTGCATGAAGGTAACTATTTACTATCAAACTTCATGCGCAGATCATGAAGCATATGAGTGGCTTAAAATTCTAAAACAAAATCAACAACAGCTGCTCATCAAGAGGATGAACTAAGCAATCCTATGAGTGATAAAGAGTTGCTACTGTACAACAGAAGGATTTTGTCCTCAAATCATTGTTCAAATTTTGACATTTTTGTGTATACTTGTCCAAATCTCCAATATTTGGGCTCTAACAATCTTTGTGGTGCAATTCAGAATCAGAATCAGATCAGAAATACTTTGATAATCCCAGAGGGAAATTACTTTTGTTACACGCTCCAGTTACAGTTTTATATAATATATACACACATCCAACTATACAATATAATAAAGATAAAAAAAAATAAGAATAAAAAGAGATAAAAATATATACACATATAGCTCTTCTGTATATATATCTGTACGTATATCTATGCATATGTAAAAACTAAATCCAAATAAAATGAAATCCAAGTAAAGTGATAAATGCAAGTAAAGTGATACGTGGCGTGCAAAAATAGTGCATAAATGTCAATTACTGGGGGGGGGGGCTAAATCACTTGAGGGAGGCGTTATAGAAATTGATGACCACAGGTAGGTATGATTTCCTGTGGCGCTCTGTGGTGCATCTGGGTAGGAGTCTTCTGCTGAAGGAGCTTGTCTGCTGGACCAGTGTGTCAGGGTGTCCAGCTGCTTCCCCACAACATCACCGGCCCTCTTGATCAGTTTGTTCAGTCTGTTGTTTTCAGCGACCCTCAGCCCATTGCCCCAGCATGTGACAGCAAAGGAGAGCGTGCTAGCAACAACAGACTCACAAAACATCCTCAGCATCGTCCCACAGATGTTAAAGGACCTCAGCCTCCTCAGGAAGAATAGTCGGCTTTGGCCCTTTTTGTAGACCGCCTCGGTGTTTGTAGTCCAGACCAACTTATTGCTAAAGTACACTCCCAGGTACTTATACTCCTCCACAGTGTCAACAGAAACCCCCTGGATGGAAACAGGGGTCACAGGTGTTTTTGTCCTCCTCAGATCCACTATTTGCTCCTTAGTCTTTGTCACGTTGAGCTGCAGGTGGTTCAGCTCACTCCAAGTGACAAAGTTGCCCACCACAGTCCTGTATTCACTCTCCTCACCCTTTTCAATGCAGCCAACGATTGCTGAGTCATCATTCAGAGGTTAGGAGTTGGAATTGACGGATTAGCAGTGTTTTTCAGATAAGCATTTTTACACCTGTTTGTGAGCATAGTGTTTTATTTAGATACCAAGATTATTCAGATATATTAAATACATTGCCATTTGACCTCTTCCTGACCACACCTCCCCTTTGCAGTGAGCTTAGTCAAAACCAACATTAATTAAGTATTGATGAAATTCACTTGTTAGCCTCCAGATCCTGCAATTGATGTGGAGAGGAATGTTGATTGTGTTTCCAATCAGGGAGATCACGGGGAAAAGATTATGTGAATTTACAGTATGTTATTCATTTTACTTCATCGGGAACTGTTAGACAGCAGACTTAATAGAGTCCAAGATCTCCCCAAATAAAGAACTCAAATCCTGTTATATTTTTATTTGCAGCAAAAGTTCTAATATTTTTGTGTTACTTCCATAAATCCCTGGAAAATGAGAACATATTTTGAGCAGGTCAAAAATGTTTAACTGTGAAAATAAAATAAATAGCTACACTTTAGCCCAACATTTTTTACAAGTAAGTTAAATTTAGCTTTAAATCTACACAAAAAAATTAACCATTAAGCTTATTCTGATTGGACATGACAAAATCGATCACCAAAGATTGCATGTTGAATCTTATTTAAAACATTCTCACTTGAAATGAGCTTTTCCACTTGTCCAAACACAGCAGATTTGACAATGCTGATGTAATATCAGCCCAAATCTAGATCTATAGGAGTATCAGGAACGTTAAGCTAAATTTGATCTGATGGGAAAATAGAAACAACTAAAAAATAAACAAGCTGTTGATTGATTGATTGATTGATTGATTGATTGATTGATTGATTGATTGATTGATTGATTGATTGATTGATTGATTGATTGATTGATTGATTGATCTCACAGTCAAGAAATGTACTCGTTACATCAGCTCCAATAGGCAATGGAGAAGAAGAAGGTGCCAAAGGAAGAAAAAAGTGTATGGGATATATACAATATATATCTCATGCACCCATGCAGATTTTTTAGAAGATTTTTTTTAAAGCTGCTCAGGATTTAACAGTTAAGGATGTTGCACAGCATCAGGTTAGCTCTGCTGTCAAAACTCTGTTGTGATGTATAAGACAAAAGCTGGTTAACACTGGTCTACATCTGGTAAGATGCTGATCAGTAATAAACACTTAAAATAATCCTATTTGATCAATCAAATCAACCATGAACACTGATCCTGATTCTCTTATGGTGACTTTAAGTAACTGCTGCCTTTGCCTTTTTTTTAGCTTAAGTCAACATTTGCTGTTGCAGTAGAGAAAAAACAACAGTGCAGCAGAGAAGTATTGCAGTTGTGTTCAGAGCAAAAATGCAAATGCAGTGAAGGCCAAAATATGTTGGCATCAATAGAAAAACCCTAGAAGGAAATTTATATAAATCATAGTCCTGACTGGCCTGATAGTTCCTACTTCCTGCCTACACCTTAGCTTTAAACTTTTGAAAAGGGATAATTTAAACTGCCACTGCTTTGCGTTGCTTTTTTTGGTTTTCAGTGTCACTTTGGCTATTTGTTAAAGATGTAAAAATTAGGAACCTTATAAAATTTGTTTAGAATTTGAATAATAATTATATCTTTGATAATGAACTGTAAAAAAGAGCATGTTTAACTAAAAAACACAACATTTTAACTTTGCATGACTTCCTCTACGTATTTACATGTATATGTAGTCTTGATATGTGAGCAAACCAAAATCAATTTTTTGTGCACCAAATGTGGTAAATAAACCTGATTCTGATTCCAAAGATAGCCACAAAAAAACAACAAAAAACCCCACCTTGAAATAAACTTACAGATTCACACACAACAGGTAATGTCTGTATCCTTTACAACAAGAAATCAATCATTTTTATGTCATGTTGTAAGATTTGGTTGACTAAAATGTCCGACCCCAGCTTCGACACCCACATTCAGATGCAAACATTATCACTAACAACAGCTCCCCGCTCCCCTGCTACGACCATCGGCTCCTTCCAGCACTGTTCCCATCCTGTTTGGCCAAAAACTTAATTGATATTGGCCTTGAGTTCAGTTTGTGTATATGTGTGGTTCCCTCACAGAGAGAGAGTCAGACAGGGGGAAGAGGGAGTGACAGCCAGTGGGAATAGATTTTCTGGGAACCAGGAGCCCCCCCTTGAACACACCATCACATTTAACACACACTCCTTCCCCCTTGGCCCCCTTGCACTGGAAGAAACTGGCTGGTTCTCAGACACCTGGTCATTACCATTGCTAATTAGGTACCATTAATCAGGCCTGTACAAGTGTCTGAGTGCATGTGAAAGTGCATGTGTCTGTGTTTTCATGCATGCAGTTTTGGGTGAGACAAAGCCGAAAAGTGCATGGAGCGCTTTTTTAGCAGTGGCTATGAAACAAACATTAGTGGGACATAAAAAATATCTGTTTATACTCCCAAGGCTATATGTTTTTTTAACTAATTACAAGAAGTGAAGACAACCTTAAGAAGATTTATCTGCCTGTTTGGCCTATGTTGTAGGCTGCTGAAACTTTATTATTTTCATTTTAGTTCACCATTTTCCTTATATTAGAAAAAAACAGGACAATTTTCATAACTTTTAACTAACCTCTATCCTGATGTTAAGTTTTTCTAATATAATAAGGTGATGAAAGCCTGACAGATCTGATTGTGTATGTTTATGTGTGTGCACATATTTATGGACTTTTTCTGATATATTTACAAACCTTCCAAAAGCTAAAAGGCCTTATAGAGACCAAAGTCTGGTCCAAATATGGCAGACCCCTATTTTTGAAGTTAGGGTGTTAGTTTATAGGTATGGTGGGAAAACTTAGGTTAAGGTGAGGGTTAGTACAGAGGGAGTATAAAATAATGGTTTCTGTTTAGGTGAATGTCAGTGCTAGGCATATATGCAGTAACCCAAAAAAAAAAAGAAAATGAAAATTGCTAAATTTACAGTCATTTTTACTATTTTTTCAAGGCTGCACTTTAAAAAGAT
>NW_015151024.1:0-9546 GCF_000732505.1 Cyprinodon variegatus | reverse complement strand
ATGACAAATAAAATCTGTATAAAGTCTAAAGTCTAACCAAAATGAATGTTGGTCAACGTAAAGCCTAATATGGATAGAAATACAAACTTGTGTGTCTGTGATGATAATGAGGGAGACGCATCAGTGAGCTGTGTGATGGGTGTTAAGGAGGGGCGTGTTTTAAAAACCCAAATCTCCCACTTGTATCCATCACATTCCTCTGGTCTAAGCAGAGGCTACGCTCCCTCGAGCCGCTCACTCAGCCCAGAACAATTTATAAAAGGGACCAAAACATCATGAAGCTTGACATGGTTACAATTATCTGACTGGAATCCAGTGAAGCAGATAAACGACCTGAAAACCAGCTTAACGGTGATGATACAAAAAAAATAAAATAAAATATTGCTTTGGGAATATTTTAAAGACATGTTTGTTTGTCATTTAGTAAGTTTAGTATAGTAGAGGTGGATAGGGTCACCAGAGACTGTGCTAAAGGAAGAGTAGTTTTACTTTATATTTACACTTTCTTCTGAGTTTCCCACATAAAAGGAAGATTAATAAATCAGTCAGCTCAAGGTTCTTCATACTTTCTGATTGGTTAAAATAATCTATCACAAACTTTTAATTGAAGCCCTGAAACATCTTGTAGCCATACTAAAGAAAAGCTTAAGGTGACACAAATACTGGGCATTTCATTTCATACACTCTATCTGTGAGCAATGTGGTCGTATGAAACTGTAATTTGTGGAATTCCACAGAAAAAAAAAACACTATGTTCACTGTAAAGATGTAATGGTCACTTTTTACCTTTTTAATTGCTTAGAAGAAGAAATCTTAAACACTTGAATAGTTGTATGACCTGATGTTGGCAGAGAAAATACAAGAAATGCTTTAGAGGTTAAAAACTTCATATTTCATAGGTTAAAGAGAATTCATATAATACAGTATGCTCTGCATATAAATGTTGGTTCTTACATTATACACATTTGAACTAGAGAGGAGTTTTATCTAAATAGGAAGAGTGGGAGAAGAAAGACAGACAGACAGACAGACAGACAGACAGACAGACAGACAGACAGACAGACAGACAGACAGACAGACAGGTATGCTGCTGTAGGCTTAGACTGCTGGAGGACATAGCGACCACTTCACACCATTCTGCTTTATTCTATCTCTATTCTCAATTGACTTCAACCCCTAACTGTATGTGCTCTCTTTCATCCCTTTTAAATGAAAAATGGCCCAGCGCTCTTCTGCTTAACTGTTTCTTTCCTAGACAAAATATCCTGTGGATCTAGTTTAGAAATATCTTTTAGAAATCAGTTATAGATCAGTGCTTCTGTTTTCCTTTTTTTAGGTCAGCTTCTGTCTTCTTGAACCTCAGTCGGCCACACCACGATGCCACTTAGACTGAGCCTACTTCTGCTTGAGGTTTCTTTCTGTTAAAAGCGAGTTTTTCCTCTTCACTGTCGCTACATGCATGCTCGTGTGAGTGACTGCTCAAGAGTCAACAACATAATGCAAGCTAGTATCTACTGTTGCCACATAATCATTCAGGAGTAGCGTGTGCTGCGAGTCAATCACTTGTTGCAAACAGCTGATTTTCCTGAATAAAAAGTTCTTTAATTAACTTGTGTTGTGAATTGTTGTGAAATAAACTAATGATATTGCCCACAATATCATTGCTAAATTGTTTTAATTCCTGTGCACTTTTGGTTAAATATTTAGTGGGTAGGACCTTGTGACCTCTGTCCTGTGTTATCAGTCATCAACCAAAGGGAAACTGGGACAGATGAGGAGAGGCAGAGGTGGAAAAAATTTACCATTACTAAGCCGTAACAGGAGAAAGAATATACCATATTCAGACTGATCCTTCCATGATGCAGACCTCTGCAGATAAAAGATGGTATTTAAACTGTCTGCTGACACAAGGTCATTCATATTTTTTGCAACATTAAAAGTGAATTTTAACAGAAGCCTCAAGGAAATATTCATTATCACTAACAATGCTTCAACATGCTCATTATCAAACAAGGGTTGTGTGAGGCCTGTAAAAAGGCACTTGCATCTCAAAAGCAGCGCAGCCCATTAAGTCATTTATGTGAAACTGTAACCTAGTTAGCGATACATCTGTGTGTGACCAGAAAAGGGCTTATTCATTCTATCCACTGAAACATTGGTTGCTTCATTTGTTCACTCAAATGAAATCTGCATATCTCATTATTCAAAGCCATTTTCCTTTTGTGGAGTTTCATCATCCACAAATGTATGTACTAGAACAAAAAGCAAAATAAATTATAGGGATTTCTAAAGTAGAACTTTGAAAATGTGTTTGATTTCCATCCCCAGAAACTTATACTGTACAACATTTAGCCTGTTTAATGTACATTAACAAACGCAAAGCTGCAGACATTTTCTACATATTGCATGTCTGCAGACTGTTTTCCTCCCTATTGACTGCAGCTCAGCATTAGAACCAAATTGAAGCATGATAAAAACCCCTTTGCAGATGCAAGGCATGTGGGAGCCAGATTACCAAATGCTCCACACTTTATTAGTTCCATATTATTCAGAAATCACAGCAGTTTGGGTTTCATTTCAAAAGATATGCAGAAATTAAAACATTAATTACTGTAATGATGGTAATCTGAGAAAACGTGACACCGTGTTAAAGCATGACAGATTTAGAGTATTTCTGAACGAAGCTAATTTGAAAATGCTTCAATTCTTAAAGATGGTTAAGTGCCAGAACCCTGGGAGTTTATCTGGCTCCCTGCTATGATGGCTGTCCCATTCCATACATAGAAGTTTTCTCTGTACTTTACTTCTGACCAAAAGTATGTATGCATGAGAGAATTTAGCTTAAAAGGTTTGCTTCTGTCATAAACCTCTAAACCCCAACCCATTCATCTTCCATACCCACTTAATCTAGTTTTGGGTTATTAGGTGCTGGTCATTTTATCCTTCTGCATTTTGTTCTCTTTCAATTTTAGTTGTTTTATGCACTTTTTCTAGTTCAATAGAATTTGATCAATCAAAGAAAAGATAATCCACATGTAGGTGGATTTACCTTGAAGTCTCTAGACAGGTCGCCAGTCTGTCGCATGGTAAACAGAACAAACAACCATTCACACACACTCACACCTAAAAAGAATTTAGAGAAGCCAAATAACCTAACAGTCATGTTTTTGGACTGTTGGAGGAAGCTGGAGTACCCAAAGAGAAGCCATGCATGAACAGGGAGAACATGCAAACTCCATGCAGAAAGACCTCAGGTCAGGAATTGAACCAGGAACCTTCTTGCTGCAAGGCAGCAGTGCTATCCACTGTGTCACTGTGCATCACTAGCAATTCATATAATATAAATAGTTGTTTGTTTGTTGTTTTGCATTTATGTATTTATGTATTGCTTTCTGTGCTGCTCAGAAGGTCCAAGAGCTCAGGAAACAGGTGGAGATGCCAGAAAGGAGATTCTTTCCTAGCTGCTTTTCAAAAATGACAACATTGTGGTAACAGTTTACAATAAGGTGTAAAGCATTATATTAACTACTAGATAGAGCTTAGGGAACTAATCATTAAATAATGGGTAGTTAGCCAGTACTTACTGGGGCTATTACTCAGTTGCCTGGGAAACAGGGAGTTAATAAGGGAGTTAATAAGCAGTAACTAATTGGTAGTTTTACTTAATTAAGGGTACACAAAAAACAATATCATTGATCAGGTTGGGATTAAGTTATAAATGGTGTTTCAGTAAGTGCTTATTATGACAGTTGACTTTACAGTAGGGTGCACAAAGACATTGGATGATGTTAAGGTATTAATTAGGTAACTATTAATTCCTTTGTAAATACTTGATATGATGCTTGACTTTATTAGGTACGTGAGATAATAGCTGTTCCATAATGTTTCTCGTAAGCTGTTACTTTACTGATTTTGGGTTTGTTTAATACAAACGTTGATAATTTCTTCTCTGATTTGGGGGTAACAAGACCATAGTCCATGTAATAATTACTGGATAGCTATCTTTTGTCCTGATTAGTTACTCTTTGTTTCCTTGGTAACTACACATTAGTTCCTGAATGGTTATTTTCGACTAAGAAGTAGTCCTATAATAAGGCTGTACTGGTTTTCCCCAGGAGGTAGAACCATAGTTCCCTAATAAGTACTGGCTAAGGACCCATTAGTCCTAAATAATCACACTTTGTTTCCTTAGAGAAAACCCATTAGTTTTCTGATTAGTTAGTGTCTTAAAGTGTTTTAAATTCAGGACACTAGACCAAAGCAAGGCTGCAGTACACAGGTGCCACTGAGCCGTCTGACCATCATCAGCGGGTAATGTGGATGAAATGTCTTGCCGAAGGACACAATAACATTGAAAGCCAAAGCCGGAGCTTGAACAACCATCCAGTTGCAGAGTTAACCCTAGCATCCAACTCCACTGTCGCCCCCCATTAGGAACTACACACGCTTGTGCTCTGATAAGGTTGCAAGTACATGGTTCAATCCCCACAACCTGCACTCTGAGTCCCTGAGCAAGACCATTAACCACACACTGCTCCCCGGGCGCTCCACAGTGGCAGCCCACTGCTCTCCAAGGGGATGGGTCAAATGCAGAGGTCAATGTCTCCAGTGTGAGATTAATAAAGTTAAATTATTATTGAGAACTGGGTAGAGATAAGCAGGTGAGTGAAATGAATAATCAGACCAGCACTGAGATCATGACAATTACTTCCTTATTGGATTTTTAGGCATTCTCTAATAGTTAATCAAATTTTGTAGAAAAGAAACACTTTATTTAAAAAAAATCTGAAGGAAGACTCTACAAGAATAAAGCTACTTAATTTGCTCTTATGAAATCTAGTATTAGAGCAACAATTTATCTGGAACAATGAGAAACATAAGACAAATTTATCATCATGTCACCACATGATGAAAATGATGGTAAAGGAGGTAAAGATCTCCAAAGACTGGAGAACAGACAGGACAACCAATTCACACTAACGACATTCCAGCCAACGCATGCCAGCACTCTTTATTTCTGTCCTCTTGCATGGTTCAGTCAGAGGAGTCAAAGATTTACCTTTTTGGCATCAAACACTTACAAGTGAGCCCTACCAGCTCTCTTTTAAGCATGGTTGAGGATCCATGATGCTCTGGGCCTCTTATTCTTTCCCAAGGCCATGGAAACCTTGTTGCATCCCAGTGCAATAACTATATATAAAAATATAAATATCCATCTATATAAATACCAATGTAAACACCCTGTGCAACCCTGTGTAATAATCCTGCTATTAAATATATATATATTTTAAGTTGTCATATGTGAACCCACTGTATATATTGTATATATCCCATGCATTATTTTCTTCCTTTGGCACCTTCTTCTTCTTCTCCTTTGACTAACTGAACTGATGAAACGAATAATGTATACGCTGTGAGATCAACAAAGTAAATCAATCAATCAATTTAAAAATTCAAGGTTAACCTGTGTATTGAGTTGCAGATTCGAGAGCCCACGAAAGGACTCTTAAAAAAATGTGAAAACAATAGTTTCATTTAGATTAATATTTTTTTTGCAAGTTTTAATAAAACCTGTTTCTCATTTATTTTGTTCTGTTTTATTGTGTTTAAACTCTAAACAAAAAACCATAGGTTTTCCTAGGGCTTTATAATTAATGTTTATGAAAGAGAATACCTTCTGTCCTCCTAAATTGATAAGTATATTCTTATTCTTATACTTTAAAATCTATTTTTGAGATGCAGTTCATTTAGAAATTATCTCAATAAAGTATCTGTACATGTGCTTGTAGGACAGCAGTTGTGATATACAGTATGATAGAGGTAGAAACATAAAATAAAACCCGGTTGTTAGAGAATTGTATCTAATTAGGGTGTCTCTATTCTGTGTATCAAATTTGTCAGATATAACAAATACTATTAAAAGCCTATTTCATGAAAAAGAAAAAATAATTTTGATGAATGCTGTTTATCTATTGCAGGATAACAGGGATCCTACTGTGTTTATCCAATGTTGACGACAGATATTTATTCAAAATTGCTTATGCACCTGAAAAAAGGAGAACCATTTATAGTTGAATCCCAAATGGAATCTATTGGTATTGGTTGCAAATGCAGATGAGAATCAATGCTGGAGTTACCAAACTTTATGGTACATCATTTGTACTGGAGGGGAAAAGCCCCAGAGGCCATGATCTGACTGGACTTGGCGCAGATCTGCTCAGTCTGAAGGCGCAGTCAGCAACAGCCAGGGATCACACATGTTGGTTAAAAGGATTAATTGGAAAGGGTTCTCGATTTCATTCAGAGCCTGTGAACAGTAACAGACTGCTAAGCACCAGAGTCAAGCTTTGGTTGGCCCGTGTTTGTGTGTCTCTGTCTGCGTGTGTATGTGGGATCAGAACCAGAGGTAGCACCAATTCGCTAAGTAGTCCAGTTGAAGTGGCAGAATGACTAAATGGTCCAAAACGGCCAAACAAAGATCCATATGCCCAAACTGTGTGCATGCCAGCTCTCCCTCTCAGCAGGCCAAGGCAAATCTTGTTGCTAGGCTTTACATGCTGGCAACAGTCCAGAGCACTCATACATCTGAGTGAACTGTTGGACTCAGTTAGTCACACAAACACACACTCGTGCACACAACCATCATATTTATCATGCAAAGAAAAGTGAAAGCTCCCACTGATTGAAAAGCCAGACTGAGATGGTGGTAAAATCGGCAAAAAGAGAGTGGAAAACATTTCTTTCCCCTTAACAACCATTATCTTTAATCACCACCTCTAATTTCTCCTCCTGTTGCCTGTTTCAGCCTGCGGATTCATCTTGTCATCACTGCCATCAGCGTTTTGGAAACTGAGGCAAAGTTTGATAAAAGGATTGGCCACACTGATGAAAAAAGAGTGAGAAGGCTTTCACCTGAACTGCAAGCAAACCTCTAGAATCAGCATGATTTACCTTGAAGTCTCTTAGTTTACAGTATATGAAGGTACTGTATATTCTATTTTAAAAAAGGTTGGTAAAATGTCAGAAACTATTTCTATATCTCTTTGAGATTTGAGTGGACCTCATATTTTGGGTATTTGGAGAAAACACACTGTTAAATGACAACTCATCATATTTTTATTTAAAAATGGGACAGTTTTTCACATTCACTATGTTTTTAATATAATCCCTTTTTTGAGTATAATCATCATGACAAGTTATGATTTCTTCAAGTAGCTTTATTAATTAACATTGGAGTTAGGAAATAACACATTTCATACTCTATTAACTAAAATAATTGACTTTAAATCTTATATACATGCAATTCTGACAGAATTACATTAGCAAAAACCTGTTTTAACAAAAAAATAAATATAAAAGTGATTAAAAAAACACTTCCTTTGGATTCTTTACTAGAACTGTTAAATAGTGTGCTAAAAGTGATAAATATACAAAATGTTTCTTTTCCAAAATGTAAAGGAATGCTGCATTATACTGGAAGATCATTTAATTCTTCACATTATTATCTTTTTCTGTAACTCCAGCTGTCATATCTTTGATGTTGTCATCTAAAGCAGGAATCGGTTATATATTGAAAAAAAGGAAGAAAAAAAAAAGAATGCACCTCTTATAAAACATGATATCCTGCCAAATAATAAAGCCAAGCAAACATAGTTGATTTTGATTCGATGCAACACAGAGAGATACAATGAAATATCTAAGAAGCGCTAATAAGAACATTTCTTACCAATGTAAACTCATCAAATTCTAATACCCAATCAACATCCTTGGTGCTTAGAACATTGCAGGACCTCTGATATAAAACACCTACAGGTGGTATGGACATGAAATGGATTCTTACTTCAGGAAAAGTATTTTTTCATCAAGGGTTGAAATATTTTCTGTACATCATCTCATTTAGTAGGACTGTAATGACAGTCGTCAGCATCTATTTTGACATGTTCAATTTTAAAATTATTTCAAATAATTCTCTAGTTCTCTCATCCTGAAAAGGGTATATTTTACTCACAGTTTCTACCACCACTCAAAGTAGGACTTTACTCCAACAGCGCCATTGCCTTTCAGTACTTGTTAATTCATCTAGGAGGACAGATTCACATTTTATGGCAACATTTACGCAACACAAGTGAATAATTCCAAAATAAATTTTTCATTCCGAAAAACCATAGAATACAGTATGTGTTGCAAACAATATATCATTCTCAATTATTCACTCAGAACTGTATATGACTTAATAACTTCTAAAGTCTTTTCAAAGGGTTTGCAGTGGAACATTTTTTACCTCATCATCCAAGCTGTGTCATAATTTTAATACATGCACTGTAATGCACAGTTTTGCTTTTGAAATCATAGTCAGTGTTACTGCACAGGGGAGTGGTGGCCTAGTGGTTAGGGCATTGCGCTTGGATCCCAGAGGTTCTAAGTTCGAGGCCCACTCCTATGGACTGCCACTCTGGGTCCCTGAGCAAGACTCTAAACCCCCACACTGCTCCCCAAGGGGATGGGTTTAAATGCAGAGAGTGAATTACGTTGCTTTGGACTTGTGACAAATAAATTACAATAAAGATCAACTCCTAAAAAAAATCTTCTACAACATTTAACTATTATTAAGAATGAAGAGAGTTGTTTAGGTTAATTTAAAATATATAGTCGTTGGGATTTTCTTCAAATCTTTCCTATTCTATAAATAAAATTAGGAAATTTCACTTTTTTCTTGACTTGGTGACTATATGCTCAAAATTTTACTTTAAATAGTTGTCAATTGTCATGGTTTAGATTAGCCCTAACCCTAACCCTTTTATGAGAAAGATTAACTTTTAACTAGATATAACTGCAGTTTCGAAAGCGTTTTTACTCACTTAATGTCACACTATCAGTGGAAGGTCTCATAGGCATTACCTTGGAAGATTAAAGTTAAGGACATTAAAGCACATTAAGAAGGTTTTAGAGCATTTGTTATGGGTTATTTGTTCTGGGTTAATTTATCTACATTTAACTTCAAAACATTTCCTTTTCTTTTTTTCATCCTAACTCCATATATTCCTGTGAATTATCTCCTTCTAGCACTGTTTTACTGTTTAAATTAGTCCGTTTACTCCTCAGTTATTACAGCAGCTTGAAGTGTGGGTGATCCAACCACAAAGAGAAAAAAAAACTTTTTCACGAGTTCTAAAGTCAACCAAGGAGGAAAAAAACGCACGGATGGGATTTGGTGGCAGAACGAGTGTGAAATCAAAGCCAGTTCCATCCATCAAAATGTCCAAAACAAGTCTGCCCTTTAACCAGCACTCTTTTCTTTTCTTTTTTCCTCAAAAGACAAAAAAAAAAACAAAAAACCTCCAAGCTGTTCTGTACAAACAATTTAGAGCTATAATTGTGAAAAAGCAAAACCAGCAATGATCTTTAAAGCTTTTAAAAAAGCAAATATTTGCTCGGCTTCATAGATCAAGGTGCTGCATTCATATTCTGTGTGTTTTTTTCACTTTCAGCTTGGGATTAGCCTCCTCACAAAGAAACAGCAGCTGCCTCCGAAAAAAAAAAAAAAAA